>NC_135801.1:92360035-92660035 GCF_964213995.1 Mustelus asterias | reverse complement strand
GAGAAAGTATTAAAGTCCAAATAAAGGTTTCTGTGCCTGTATGAGTTGGGAGAACTGGATGACAGGTCAGTGGGAGAACATTCAGGGGACGATGATTATTGTACAATAAAGTTGAGGCTGACAATGGAATAAGACAAAGATCAATCCAGTGTGAGAATAATTAACCGGCAAAAAGAATGGATCTGGGCCAAATTAATTAGAGTCAAAGATTGGCAGAAAAAACACTAGCTGAACAATAGGCTACCTTCAAAGAAGCATTTTTCAGGCACAGTTAAGGTATATTTCCTTGAAAGGGAAATGCAGGACAAACAAATCCAGGATGACGAAGGAGATAGATAAAGAAGTAAAAATGTGCTGATGACAGGTGTCAGGTAGAAAATAAAATGGAGAAATCCGGCTAAATATAGAGGTTCAGAGAGGTGGCGAAGAAGCAAATGAAAAGAGACTGGCAGCTAACATAAAAGGGAATCCCGGTCTTCCAATAGGCTTTGAAGGGATTAATACATGGAGGCAGAGGTCTTAGCTGAGGGATTAAATGAATATATTTGCATTTGTCTTTACCAAGGAAGATGTTGTCATTCAGGTCGTGGCAAAAGAGGATGCAATTCAGACACAGCAGGGTTTAAAAAATGAAAAGGAGGAGATGTTGGATCGGCTGTCTGTACTTAAAGTTGGTAAGGCACCAGGACAGGATGAGATGCATCCAAGGCAACTGAAGGAGAGAGAAAGCATGAGTGAGAAAACCTAGCCACATCAGGAGATATTAGGGCAGATAACCAAAGGTTTGGTGAAAGAGGTAGTTTTCAGGAACTTCTTAAAGAAGGAAAGAGAAGTAGAGTGGAAAAGAGCTTTGCTGGGTGGGTGAGGAGGCTGTGGTAATTCCAGAGTTTAAGCAGGCGGCAGCTGAAAGCACAATCATCAATCGTGGAGCGATTCAACTCCCGGCTGCGCTGGAACGGAGATGCTCATTTTCGAAAGTCTAGTCCCCAGCCAGTGGACTGAGTCAGACCCATTTCCAGCCAGTGATCCCTCATCAATGAGAGCTGCTGAGTTGCTGTTGCGGGACAGGGAATTTAAAAATATGCAGGCAATGTCGTAAGCTTTCTTATTTCAGATCTTCAACATCTGCAGTATTTTGCTCTTGTATTAGTGCCAATAACCTTTTTGGGTTACACTTGATCTAAGCAGTAAGATTTTCACAGTAACTTCATTGCAGTGTTAATGTTGTGACACTAATAAATAAACTTTAAACTAGTAGCAGGGAGCATATATTATGATATAATGCAATTTTTTAAATCTTTAACTTAAGTATTGGCAATTATTGAGTGAAAAAAGTTAGCTGAAAATGATTTTGGATTACATTTTAAGAGATCACAGACAGATTCTGTAATCTCAGGCTGTTTTAAAGTAGCAGCTATTGTGTCGCTCCCACTGAACATTTAACACTGAAAATGTCAATAATTGGACTACCAAAGGAGCGACAGGTGCTGAATACTCTTACAATGGGGGAGTTTGTTGTCTTCACTGCCTTGGTGGAAATGTTGTGAGAAGTACCCTGCCAGTTACATAACCTGTCCAATTCTTTATTTAATTGATTTGAATCCACTTTTCCAGATATACAGCCCAGGCAGTGAAGATCAAAAATTACCCCAATAAGTTATCAAATGAAACTGCTTGTACCACATTTTTTTTTATAACAGATATATCATTAATTATTAGCTAACAAGTTAAAACTATTTCCACGGCTGTATGTAATTCAGCTTTCTAATAACTATATACCTCCCGGGTATAATTGAGTATCAATTATCAAGCTAACCTTTCTACTTTTCTGTGCAAGGGAATATATCTGAATTCCTCAGCTTTGCATAGCGATACAAAAGACAGCAGTTAATGCTCTTAACTGAGCAGTCAGATTATTTACAAAGGCAATTACACTGCAAGGGTCGCACATCAGATGAGTAAAGAAGCGAGAAGCTTACATTTCAGTGATGCTTTCGGGAAGCTTGCTGGATATCTCAGTGAGGCCCTTGCCACGACAATCCACAATACTGTTGCTACATGTACAGACCGCTGGACATGACTTTGAATGGACACTGCAGGACTGTGTTGTTAAACTCTGGTGCCCTACAGGGGTGAAGAGAAGAGCAATGACATCACTGAAAACTAGAGTCATTATGAATTTCTTCCCTCTTAAAAGTGCGCTACACTGGCCGGAATTCTCTGACCGCGCCCAAAGCTGGGATTCTCCGGTCACGCTGCAGTGAATGGAAATTTGGCTGAGTGGTGGCGGGGCGTGTCTGACTGAAGAATTCCAGCCACTTTATTAAATAATTCATCTGACAAGTTTGAAATGAATTATATAATTTCAGTGCCTCAACAAGTGCAAACAACTAAACCATAAGTGACTGCAAAACATTCAAAGAAGATTGAATGACAGACTACTCTTTAAAATAAAATTAGTAGTATGAGGCAACGCTACTTTATCACCATTGTTCAGTCAGAATTCAAGTAAAAAAGAGTATGTGGGTGCTTTAGATATGACCTCGACAAACAAATTCATTGATAAAGTTGGCCACATTTATAATATTTATCTTGTATTTATATTACTGATGGGCAGAAGGATAAAACATAATCAGAATTCCAGAGCACCCAGCTAAACACTTGATATTGCAGTGCATGCAACAACATCAGTGAGATAGATTTACCTTTGCCAGTATATTACTTCATATTGATTAATAAACACAGTCAGGTTAAGTGGATGCATCAATTACTTACCAAGTAATATTTCTATATGAATGCCAACCATAACAGGATTCGCTACTCAAAACTTACAAATCCGGTGAGCATAAAGCCCAATATCAAGTACTGAGAATTCCACCCTTAATAGCCAGTGAATGCAGCAGGAACTGTGCACGGAACTAATGGGTAACTGAAAATGCATGTTAACTTCAAAAAAAATCCCTGATGTATAACAGTGAGAGTCACCTGAATAGAATCGTTCAACCAAGAGTCCATCCTCATTACTTTTACATCTGTTCCTTCCAAGCCATGTGCCTATAGCAGTGTATTTGGTTAGGTGGAGCACAACTGGGGCTACACCTGACTAGGTGGAAGATAATGCAAATATCTGGTGCCAATGCAGGGGCTAAATATTTAGTTCAATTTAGCTTAACTCTAATTCAAGAGCGTCATTTATTGCTATGCAATAAAACATTTTTAAATGGTAACAAAAATGCAAAATGTAAATGCATTGGAATTATGAAGCAAATGCACTCTCTCTTACGCCTTGCAAATATTAACATCAGCTCTCAGTGAAGTAGAAGGAAAAATCCAACTCTCAGGTTCAGATGATTAACTTTACTTCCATGGTATGGGACGTGGACCAGACACCTCCATTGGATAAGATGCATTTAATTCACTAAACTGAACCCCTATTATTTACTCTGCTGTGTTATAATAAGCCAAAAATCCTAGATTGTACGACACTAGTGACAAATGAGGAAAATAAACCTAATCGTTTAGCACCTAGATTGTACATGCATGCTTAAAAACATTCAAGGAGATTGTTCAGACAGAAATGTTTTGTACATCAGGACAGAATTTTGGAGATCAGAATGCAATTCCCATCAGATAACAATCTGACCAACATCTAACAAAGTGTAGAATATGAAAAGAGAAATAAACTTGCCTTTATTCTCATCTGGAAAGCAGGAGGAAAGAAATGATAAAAAATACATCACGATTAATACCATGTGCTTAGTCCTTCCAACAAAACCACTAATGATTGGCACAGGTTGTAAACCCAATTACAGTTAGCAGCTTTCTCAGAAGCCTAGAGCGTGACAGCTGAATTTAAAAGTTATATAAAAAAAGCATCTTTGCCTTAATAAAAAATAAAAGGAAAGATGTGTGGAACCCAAGGTAGTCGCTCATGGGAGCGCCATACTCTGCAAGCAACGTCGGAGCAACATTTCATGTCTAATTGCCTAATGACAAAGTCTCCATATAACATACTTTCAAAGCAGTTGTACCATCACCAGGAATGTTAGGTGTTTTTTTTTCTTATCTGTTAATAAGATAAAAAAGGGATCTAACAATAATTGAGACTATCTTTCTCTTACATTCCCATCCTCTGGAGCTACAATACATCCAAAGATCTAAGCAATAAAAAGCAACAAGACTTCACACTGAGAGACACTGCTATAATCATTCCCCAAATCTCTAGCATTACTATTTCAAGAAAACATGTATAAAGAAAAACAATTATAAACAGGTGAAAACAATTGCTATTAAAATATTCTGCAACATCTCAGCTCACTGCAGGATATTATGCTGTAACAATGGATGTATTAGTGAACTTGTTGGAACTATATATCGTATTATATTCAATTAATTTGCAATTTTCTAAGTAACAATAAGAGCAAGCACATCCATTTTAAATAAATACATTTAATGATTTCAAAATCTAAATTGTTTGTAAAAATCCAAATAATTTTGCACATTATTGAGCAGTTAAATAATTAAAGCCATAATCCTTTGAATATTTCTGCAGGTGGTGTGCACCTCATGACTGCAGAGTGGCAGCTTTACATAAAAAAGCAATAGCAGACAAGTTTTTCACAATTTACAGACACACGCTTTGACCAATCTCCTTTCTCAATACTTCCTTTATCTCCACTTACCAGAGCAAATAAACTCCTTCTTTTGTACTTCTGCAACATTATGGCCCCTCAGGTGCCCAGGCCCTGTGCATTGAGTGTAAAGCCCAACCCGAGGGCGCTGCCGCAACCAATCGGCAAGCCATGCTAAATGGCAGTCGCAGTACAGGTTGTTTGAATGGAGCCGGCTGGAATAAGAAAGCGAGGAACAAAGTTATTACATTTAGATGAACAAAGGAGAGTGAGCAACACAATTTCAGAGATCCACGGTTTATGTAATAAGGAGAGCAAATGAGGAATCAATCCTTTAATCTCATCTGTAAATTTAAGGCTCCCTGACAGGACCATTTCCAATCTTTCCACCCTTTTTTTTTCAACCAACATTTGTGTGACAGCAGCCTTTTAGCTAGAGATTAATTAATTAATAAAAGTTGGCTCAGTTGTCACAAAATCAATTCAAAGCATCCCCCCTTGACTGGATTACGAGCTCAGCAAACACCTAAGAGCCAGAAACCCAATTATGGAATTCAGAAGCCTAAGTCCAACCAAATGACAAAAAAAGCAAATTGCACCACAGTGGTAGCATACCGTACTGTCAGCAAGAAAAATAATGCTAATAGAAGCTTTGGCTCCCAATTAAAAATACCAATAAGTCTTGCCATTATTAGTCTCTATAAAAACTGCCTTCAAAATCCTTTTAGCAGATGACATTCATTTTCCGCTGAACAAGGCTGAAAGTAACTCAATATAAAATACGCCTTTCATATCAATTTTTTTTCTGGTTTCCTCATTTCTTGTTTAATCACAGAAAAAGGATTAACAGATTTTGGCCCCTTGGGAGCTGTGCTCAATGCAATCTCCGAAATTAAAAGACGCAAATGGCAGTGAGCGGGGGAATTAAGTGAGCTGTTTTCCCTGACAGGACCTTCACAAGAACATGGCTCCCATCCAACAGGCAAAAAGCACCTTGCCATTAATAAAATATCAGACAAATGTATCCTCTAAATTAGGCAAATTGCTTCGGACTGGCTTTCATGTTCCTCAAAGTAAAATAAAGGATGACAAAAGCTATAAATCAAGCTGCTGTCTGGAATCCTGCATTGACTGTGTAATGTCATTTCATCAGAACCTTTTAGTCAATGCATTCAATCCTAACAAAATATACCCTAATGGATATTGAAGCGCAGGATGCCATCCTGCATGCTAATTTTCCATTTAGGAAATTACTGGATAGACAGCTACTTTTAATTAAGTCCTGTACTTTGGAATACATTTTGCAATATATGTGCCTCTCAAAGTAGCACTGCGACATAATTTGTTTATAAAAATAAAATGAGAAAGAAACCTCGTAAACAAATACCTGCCACAAGCTCGAATTCACCTCCAGCCAATGTCATTACATCTATTATCATAGATATTTTTAAGAAGCAGTTACAAAGAAATGTAAACATGAGGAAAGACTATCGCACTATGCATTTTGATGCAGGTTTGGAATTTTGTCACTATTGAACCATTTTTCTTTATGTAGTTATCACCAATTTGGATAACGCTTCTACTTGAATACGACAAAAATTATATTTTGTAGCAATACCGCGTTTCCTTTTTACTCACAAGGTTCTCAGCCTGGGCATGTGGTTGAAGCTTGCCACTGAGAGTCGGGAAATATTGTTGTTGTTAAGTGTACTATAAAACAAAAAGGTAAAATATAAATTTTACAAGATTATCAAACTACTCACAGTTGTTATTCATTTTAATTGCTTTTTTTTGCTGTTGATGTAGCTGTAAGTCTCTGACTAATGACGTGAGGGAATAAATGTATTCTCTTTTCGTGGGAAGTTCAAAGAGCTATAAACAGACCACTTCTGTGAGGAGTCCAAGTATTTGATGTAAGATCATTATTCACAACTGTATGCTTCATAACAGAATGGAAATGTGCGCTTTGAAAATGAGGAAGAGGGGAGCCACTGACACTGACAACCCTTGTGTATTCCACTATATATCACTTTGAAATGCTGATAGCAGCTCTTTTCTTCTAATCAATGCCTGCTTACTTGGCTGAATAGTGCAACTATGGTGCAGGTAAGATTGAATGTTACTTTATGAGGGCTTTACCCATTTTTTTCCATGGCCTATAGTAAAATTAAGAAAAAAACACAAACTATGTGTGATAAAATTGTAGAAACCAGTGCTACTTTTCCTAAATATTATTTTTGACAATGGCTGGAATTTTCCGGCCCCATTGTGGCGGGACCCTAGTGTAGGAGACTTAACGCCCTGGCCTGGCCTAAAGTCTATTGACTTTCAGGACAATCCCGACTGGAAGCGGGGCAGGGAGATCCCGCCCCATGTCTACCATGTATATCCTTTTGATAAATACAGTTGCTATTAAAATAAAGCGTCACCCCTTCATTATTGGATTGAGATGACTTATTCATTGTGGCATCCAAATGGAGAATGAGCAACCCTGGTGGTTTATTTCAATCAGATAAATCGGATAGCTGCTCACTGTGTGAACAGTACCTGCTCAAACCAAGTTAAGATGGCAAATTAGAACTTCAAACACGGATCAATAAACAACACTTGAGCTGAAGCAGTTTTGTTTCTAGCTTCTTTAGGAAGATGTACCCACAGACGGAAATGGGCATAAAAGGTCAGAAATAATCCAACCGCACTCTAATTGCTTTTCCCTCTCTCTCAGCTATGTCAACTGTTGTGCTCTTCCCACTAACAATAATTTACAGAGAGCCCTCTTGCAGAATGCGTACAATTATTAGAAGTCCAGAGTAGATTATGATTGACATAAAACATATAAAGTGAAAAGAAAGATTAGTTTCTTAAGTACTGCAGTTTACAGCTCCTCGTTAGGTTAGCTAGATGGACTGTAATCTTCAAGGACAATATTGAAATGTCATTTTATAGTTACTTTTCTGATATAAAAGATTGAACACTGATTGACTGGTTATCATGGAAACCAATAGTTTCTCACAGAGATATCTCAGCTGCAGTTTAAAGAAGACAATACGTACAATTGCACTAAATATAGACAGTAAGCACTCTTGAGCGTTGTTCTATAGCAGTAATGCTGTATAAACTATAGTAGAACTTGCCTGTTGAAAAGCAATCCTAGTCTTTTAACAACCACAGTGAATGCAAACCACCCTTCTTCCAGCAGAAGAAGCAGACATTTTAACTACATGGCTGTAAATCAGCTGCTTGAAAACCAAATGGGTTGGGGTTAGTTAATATGTCAAATTTCCTGAAAGGCTTTTTCTAGTCTCGAGCTTTAGCATTAATCGACTGGATCTTTAACAGCTACTGAAACCAAGCAATGACCTTCAGTCTTTCCAAATAAACTGTGCTGAGAATCAAGTAAGTTGATCCAAAAATCTAAGCAGCTCGTCAGGGTGTGATCCCCTCCTTTTTGATGGAGTAGAGGAGCCAGCCTTTGTTTTGGACATCTGACGATCAAAACATTTGCAAAAAGGGGAACTTATTCTTGGCTTCCTCACATACCTAGAAATATCTGAAGAATGTGAAACCCAAAGTCCCAAGGCCAAACATGTCAAGAATGTGCTAAGTGCTTCAAATTCTCCCAAGCTTTGCTTTTCGTTTGACCAGACTTCACTAGTACATTAAAAGGTCAAATCTTTATGGTTGAGTTTCTCTGGGTACGTCCTTGGTAGTCTGTTGCAAACTATCTCTGGTTTCAGGCACTGCTGCAGTATGTCACACTTATTTTAGAATTGCTAGGATCGGTGCTAAGCTTTCCATTACACCTATAGATGTGATGGAAGTCTTTCTGAGCAATCCAATTTGTCAGTTCATATACTTAACTAAAAACAACTTTACTTGATATGTTGTAGACATCAGGTAGCTAACCTGCCATTTAATCTAAGATAATATAATCCCACATACACATTCACTGAGAGGCAGGTGGTCCATTGAAGAAGAAATAAAGTAAAGTATCTTTTGCAAATCCTTACATATGGAAGAAAAAATGATCTAACATCCAGCAAGAAGTGTTTACTCGTTCTCAGGCTAACCCTGGACACTTTTTACTGCGGAAAGTTCAACCTTCAAACTAATACATATATAATCCTTGAGCAAAGGGCTGCCCTTTAGAGACAAATTTAAGCAGTACTCACAGCACTTCCAGGTCACGCAGAGCCCTGAATGCTCCATCCTCAATGCAGCTGATCTGGTTGTAATCCAGTTGCCTGTTAAATAGATTAGAAGGATAAACTTAGAGAAGCAGAATATTAGCAGTGTTATTTACCACAAAGCCTCCCTTAAGGCTTTTCTGTAACTAGGCCTGTCGCATGAAATGCGCTTACAGGTGCTATATCAATCTTTCTCTCTTTCTCTCACTCACACATATCCACTGACACACACTCAAACCCATCCGCTCTGAAAATACTTTGGCCTTTGATATTTATTCATCTCTCTGTATTAACCGTCTGAAATTGTCTTTCCTCGGACTCGGTGCAAGCAACTGCAGTTCGGGAAAGCTCCAGTAAATAATAACCGCACCTTATATTAAATGCCGACGGAATACAATTTCATTACATCAAGAAAAGCTATCCATTAAAAGCTTTCAGCATCATCTCACTGAAACAATTTCATTAAAGGGAAAGGACTGTAAATCACTTAATGTCACACTGTTCCCCTCGGTGACCTAACTGAATCCATTTATCAGAGGAACCCGGCTGCATGCTAATTCCACCAACCTCAGCAAACACCAGAGACTTCTCTCATTCAGAGCGCAGCTTGCGTATTAGTATCTAAAAGTACCAGACAGTATCAAAAGTCAACAAAGCAAAGAAGCAGATAACATCCAATTTTCACTGCAGTTAAATTCATAGTCAAATTCAGCGTTGGAAGAAAAAGCAACCCTTTTTAACGAACAAACCTTATTTGGAAAAGAAAAGCAGGGCAATATGCTTCGTCTAAATGAAAGCAACGGAGGCAATCAACCTCTTGATAGCAAGTGTTTCCATATTCTGTGGTGGTGTGAACTTATTGAAGACCCTAGCAGAAATGAAGAAAGTTATGAATTTTAAGCTAAGTGACAAAGTCGATGAGCTTCAAGTGTTTTGGAAGATTCACCTTTACTGCTTTCTTCCCTTCATACGTAAGTTAATATAGATAAATATGTAGGAGGAAGTAGGATCCATTCCGCAATTAAAACTGTCCTTCAGTTGTCAAAAGCTGCAACCTTTGGTGATTCAAATCCACAATAATGGATTGAACTTGTCAATCTTAATTATGGTAGCTTGAAATTGGGCATTGTGGGAAATGAAAACTGGCCTGGGAAGACTTCAGAAAAATATATAAATGGCATCACAATCTGGCTGGGCTGAAAAACACTTTGCTTTTCTTCTCCTTCTGCCTGCAGACTAGAAATTCAAGAAACAACTGGCAGAATCCTCTAAAGTTTTCATAAAATCGACCTTTTCTGGCTATTTTTTGCAGTTCATCCATGTTTATTTTTTCCTCAAGAATATTGTATAATCAAACAATTGTTACAGTACTGAAGTAAGCCATTCAGCCTAACGTATCTGTGCTGACTCTCTGAAGGAGTAATTCATAGTGCCACTCCCCTGCCTTCTCCTCAAAGCCCTGCACATTCTCCCTTTTCAGAGAGTAATCAATTCTCTGCTGAATGTCTTGATTGAACCTGCCTCCACCACACTCTCAAGCATTGCATTCCAGACCTAACTACTCGCTGCATGAACAGGTTTCCCCGAATGTTGCTTTGCTTCCTTTCCAAACCCTTTAAAGTTTGCTCTCTATGATTCTCAAACCTTCTACCAATGGGAAGTTTGTCTCTATCTACTCTGTCCAGAGCACCCCCCGCCCCTCCTGATTTTGAATACCTCTATCGAATCTTACTCTCAACCTTCTCTTCTTCAAGGAGAATGGTGTCAACTTCTCCAATCAATCTACATAATTGAAAGTCTTCATTCCTGGAACCATTTTTCCGGCAACCTCTCTTTGCTTTCACATCCTCCCTAAAGTATGGTGTCCCCAGAACTGATTAAATATTCCAGCTGAGGCAACACCAGTGTTTTATACAGATTCATCACAACTTCTTTGTTACTTCCATGAACAACCACTCTTCATGCATTAATCAAAGGTGTATTGGCAGGATAAATATGAGAGGACATCGCAGCTATGTCCATCACCCCGGACCTTTACAGGTTTTCACAGTGATTGCTGAATAGCTATCAGCAACAGCAAGTTTGGCTGATTTCACCCAATCTAACCCAGGGCTGGAATAACTCAGAATTGCCCTACTGGCATCCCATCTGAGATCAGCTAACTCAACACACTGCCAGATCAGTGAGGCTCAATGCTGCATCCTGCAGTGCATTTAACTGCAAAGGTACTGAGCAATGATCTATTTATGAGTTTCTAATGAGACTATTCAAAGACAAACTTTACATGAAGATCATTGGGGCAATTTTCTGGCCTCACCATGCCTGGTGCAGATTGCGCTCATCCCTGAAAATGGCGTGCAGACCTAAAAATTGGTTTTGTGCCTAGCGTTAGCCAAATGGTTTGCAATCGTCCTGGTCCCTTCCTACTGGCATAAATCAGATCAGGCCCTTTCTGGGCATTAGGCAGATTAGCATATTTAAAGTAGCATTTAAATAGGCAGAGCCTGCTTGATGCCACCTTCTCTCAGCTCCCGGGATCTTCTGACCCTTGGGCACGGCGCGTGACTGGCGCAAATGAGTACTGGTCTCCACTGGCGGAGACCAAGCGTGATGGCCACATGGGGGGGCTCGGAGGCCACTGAAGTCCCCAGTTGCTCAGGGACACAGTTGAGCAGTGTCCATCTGGCAGTGCCCACTTGTTGGGACAATTGCGGTCTGGTCCACGCTGAACAGACCGGCACAGATTGTTCCGGTTTGCTCGTTGTTATGACCAGTCATTTTTTGAGAAAAATCTGCCCCATGTCTTTGAAACAGTTTAGAAAAAAAGTGCTACTTTAAAAAGAAAGTCATGTTCGTACTTAAATCAGCTTTTCATATTCTAAATTGACTTCATTTCATTTACATGAATTTATGACTTGCTAGCTTGGATTCACTAGGTTACTGCATTGAGAACTGACGTTGCTTCAACAAACAACTGACGTCTTGATTTGAGCCCCGCCAAATTCTGTTACCAATTTCAGAAAATGATGCCACAGTGTTCAGTGAGAGTCAACTATTGTCATTCATAATAAATTCAATGTCGTAATACTGCATGAAATGCTCCTGCAATACAGATGACGATGGGGTTTTCTAAATGTAAGTTTTGGGGTGAAATTCAGCTTTGCCAATTGCACATGATGGGTGGTAATGAGATAGTGGCTGGTTTACCTGATCCTTCAAAGAAAATCATATCACCAAATTCTATGAAGGCTGAAGTATGCTAACGTAATTGGTAATTATCTTTGTTATGACCTACAGATCTCTTCACTGAACAGCATTCTGAATCATAGATGTGGCTCCCATTTTTAAAGCTATTGCCTATCGTAATGTCTCACCCACAAGTCTCTCTGCAGCTAAGTAATTAGCCTCCACATGCTTTTAAATGAGTGAGTTCCAGCTCTTCCTGCACTTGGTGTGAAAATGTATCCTGGTTTCCGAAGTAGCCTATCTCTAATTTTTATGTTATACTCCCTTGCTCCCTTTATCTGTTTATTGTTTTAAACACCTTGAATAATTCACACCATAACATAATATAAGTGAATACAAGCCAAGATTATGCAACTTGTCTGCTTTTTTTAACCCTTTAAGGCCTGGTATTATTCCTATGAATCTGCATGGCACCTCTTCCGAGATCAATACATCTTTTCTGATGTCTTTGCTGAATTTTGCTTTTAAGTCATTTAAATGGAGGCATTTCATTTGCAGTAAGCATTCTGAGCTACTCAGCAACGTTTGTTGCTGAGTAAATTGCTACTTTGGAGAGTTGAATGACTTAGCTTTGAGGTGCTGCTATTTATCCTCATCCAGTGGATGTAAGCCAGGTTTCACAAATGAATTTTAAAGCAAAATACTGCGGATGCTTGAAATCTGAAATAAAAGCAGAAAATGCTGAACAGACTCAGCAGTTCTGGCAGCTTCTGTAGAGACAGAAACAGAGTCAGGCTATTCCTTAGAGCTCATATGGATAAAGAGTCATCATATGAACTCGAACCGTTGACTGTTTCTCTACAAAAGAGGACAATGTTCTAAATCAGATTGGAGTAGAGTTTTACTTTTACCCTCAATGTAATATGACCAGCCTGAACGAGTACGCCACGACAGTAACTGACTTCATTAGTAAGTGTGTAGAAGACTGTGTGCCAAAGAAGTAAATCCGCGCGTTCCCCAACCGGAAATCATGGATGAACAGGGATATCCATTGCTTGCTGAAGTCCAGGTCTGAGGCATTCAAGTCAGGCGACACTGACCTATACAAGAAAGCCAGATATGATCTAAGGAGATCTATCAAAGATGCCAAAAGACAGTACCGGACCAAGCTAGAGTCCCAGGCTAGCCACACTGACCCCCGCCGACTATGGCAAGGTCTGCAAGACATAACAGGTTACAAGATGAAGGCATGTAAAATCGCCAGCTCCAACGCACCCCTCCCTGATGAGCTCAGTGTATTCTACGCCCATTTTGAGCAAAAGGTCAGCGAGAGCATGCCCTCCACCTGGAAGAACCTGTATCTGGGGTCTCCATTGCAGATGTCAGAGCAGCTTTCTCGAAGGTCAACCCACGGATGGGGTACTCGACGAGCACTCAGATCTTGCGCGGATCAGCTGGCGGGGGTATTCACAGATATCATAGAATCATAGAAACCCTACAGTGCAGAAGGAGGCCATTCGGCCCATCGAGTCTGCACCGACCACAATCCCACCCAGGCCCTACCCCCAGGTATTTACCCACTAATCCCTCTAACATACACATCTCAGGACTCGAAGGGACAATTTTTAACCTGGCCAATTAACCTAACCCGCACATCTTTGGACTGTGGGAGGAAACCGGAGCACCCAGAGGAAACCCACGCAGACACGAGGAGAATGTGCAAACTCCACACAGACAGTGACCCGCGCTGGGAATCGAACCCAGGACCCTGGAGCTGTGAAGCAGCAGTGCTAACCACTATGCTACCGTGCCGCCCAACCTCTTCAACCTCTCTTTACAACAATCTGAGGTCCCTATCTGCTTCAAGAAGATGACCATCATCCCGGTACCAAAGAAAAACTAAGCAGCGTGCCTTAATGACTGTCAGCCGGTGGCTCTGACATTCATCATTATGAAGTGCTTCGAAAGGTTAGTCATGGCACGAATCAATTCCAGCCTCCCGGACTGCCTGGATCCACTACAGTTTGCCTATCGTTGCAACAGGTCCACACAGACGCCATGTTCCTGGCCCTGCACTCAACCCTGGAACACCTAGATAACAAGGACATCTATGTCAGACTCCTATTTACTGACTTTGGCTCAGCCTTCAACACCATTATTCCCATGAAACTCATCTCCAAACCCCGTGGCCTGGGCCTCGGCACCTCCCTCTGCGACTGGATCCTGAACTTCCTAACTCACAGACCACAATCAGTAAGGATAGGCAACAACAGCTCCTCCACGATCATCCTCAACACCAGTGCCCCACAAGGCTGTGTTCTCAGCCCTCTACCATACTCCTTATACACCAAGACTGTGTGGCCAAATTCCCCTCCAATTCGATTTTCACGTTTGCTGACGACACCACCGTAGTGGGTCGGATCTCAAACAATGTCAAGACAGAGTACAGGAATCAGATAGAGAATCTGGTGAATTGGAGCGGCAACAATAATCTCTCCCTCAATGTCAACAAAACGAAGGAGATTATTATTGACTTCAGGAAGCGTAAAGAAGAACATTCCCCTGTCTTCATCAACGGGGATGAAGTAGAAAGGGTCGAGACCTTTAAGTTTTTAGGTGTCCAGATCACCAACAACCTGTCCTGGTCCCCCATGCCGACACACAAGAAAGCCTACCAATGCCTCTACTTTCTCAGAAGACTAAGGAAATTTGGCATGTCAGCTACGACTCTCACCAACGTTTACAGATGCACCATAGAAAGCATTTTTTCTGGTTGTATCACAGCTTGGTATGGCTCCTGCTCTGCCTAAGACCACAAGGAACTACAAAAGGTTGTAAATGTAGCCCAATCCATCATGCAAACCAGCCTCCCATCCATTGACTCTGTCTACACTTCCCGCTGCCTCGGCAAAGCAGCCAGCATAATTAAGGACTCCACGCACCCCGGACATTCTCTCTTCCACCTTCTTCCATCGGGAAAAAGATACAAAAGTCTGAGGTCACGTACCAACCGACTCAAGAACAGCTTCTTCCCTGCTGCTTTCAGACTTCTGAATGGACTTACCTTGCATTAAGTTGATCTTTCTCTACACCCTAGCTATGACTGTAACACAACATTCTGCACTCTCTCGTTTCCTTCTCTATGAACAGTATGTTTTGTCTGTATAGCGCGCAAGAAACAATACTTTTCACTGTATGTTAATACATGTGACAATAATCTATCAAATCAAATCAATAGAAAGGAAAATTTGTTGGGAAGACACTCATTCCTGGCGTGGACAGGGATGAGAGAGAACTGAAACCCTCATTTCCTTACTGTCTATAATCAATGTATTTTTTTTTCAAAATTGAGAGGTGTGGATTTCTTAACTCCAAGTAGATGGGCAATTGGAGTAACCAGCAGCAAGCTATTTGTGGGTTTAAATAAAGACAATTATTTATTTGCATGTTCACCCCAAAAATCTAACACTACATTACACACTCACCCAATCTCACACAACACACTCTCAGGGAAAATACTGTTAAAGGGAATAGTGCACTTTTACAAGTTATAAATAAATGAATCATTCATAATTGATGTGATTGGCTCATCTTAGAAAACACATGTTCAGGCCTGGTGACACAGAATTTTCATTCCTGAAGTCTACAAAGAACAAAGAACAATACAGCACAAGAACAGGCCTTTCGGCCCTCCAAGTCTGCGCCGCTCATGTGCCCACTAGACCATTCTTTTGTATCCCTCTATTCCCAGTCTGTTCATGTGGTTATCTAGGTAAGTCTTAAACGATCCCAGCGTGTCCGCCTCAATCACCTTATTTGGCAGTGCATTCCAGGCCCCCACCACCCTCTGTGTAAAATACGTCCCCGACATCTGTGTTGAACCTTGCCCCCCTCACCTTGAACCCGTGACCCCTTGTGTTCGTCACATCCGACCTGGGAAAAAGCTTCCCACTGTTCACTCTATCTATGCCCTTCATAATTTTATACACCTCTATTAGGTCGCCCCTCATCCTCCGTCTTTCCAGGGGGAACAACCCCAGTTTACCCAATCTCTCCTCATAGTTAAGACCCTCCATACCAGGCAACATCCTGGTAAACCTTTTCTGTACTCTCTCCAAAGCCTCCACGTCCTTCTGGTAGTGTGGCGACCAGAACTGGATGCAGTATTCCAAATGTCGCCTAACCAACGTTCTATACAGCTGCAACATCATATGCCAACTTTTATATTCTATGCCCCGTCCAATAAAGGCAAGCATGCCATATGCCTGCTTCACCACCCTCTCCACCTGTGCTGCCACCTTTAAGGATCTGTGGACTTGTACACCCAGGTCCTTCTGTGTGTCTATACTCCTGATGGTTCTGCCATTTATTGTATAGCTTCCCCTTACATTAGATCTACCGAAATGCATCACTTCGCATTTATCTGGATTAAATTCGATCTGCCATTTCTCCGCCCAATGTTCCAGCCTATCTATATCCTGCTGTATTCTCTGATAATGTTCATCACTATCCGCAACTCCAGCAATCTTCGTGTCGTCCGCAAACTTACTGATCACAACAGCTACATCTTCCTCCAAATGATTTATATATATCACGAACAGCAGAGGTCCCAGTACAGAGCGCTGCAGAACACCACTAGTCACAGACCTCCAACCGGAAAAAGACCCCTCCACTGCTACCCTCTGTCTTCTATGGCTAAGCCAGTTCTCCACCCATCTAGCTAGCTCAGCTTTTATCCCGTAAGATTTAACCTTTTGCACCACCCTGCCATGAGGGACCTTGTCAAACGCTTTACTAAAATCCATATAGACGACATCCACGGCCCTTCCCTCGTCAATAGTTTCTGTCACCTCCTCAAAAAACTCAACCAAATGTGTGAGGCATGACCTCCCTCGTACAAAACCATGCTGTCTATCGCTAATGAGATTATTTAGTTCTAAATGCGCATATATCCTATCTCTAAGAATCTTCTCCAACAACTTCCCTACCACGGACGTCAAGCTCACCGGCCTATAATTACCCAGGTTATCCTTGCTACCCTTCTTAAATAACGGGACAACATTTGCTAACCTCCAATCCTCTGGGACCTCACCTGTGTCCAGTGAAGAGACAAAGATTTCTGTTAGAGGCCCAGCAATTGCACCTCTCGCCTCCCTGAGGAGTCTAGGATAGATGCCATCTGGCCCTGGGGATTTGTCTGTCTTAATGTTTCCTAAAAAACCTAACACTTCCTCCCTTGTAATTGAGATTTTTTCTAACGGGTCAACACATCTCTCTGAGACAATACCAGTCAACATGTCCCTCTCCTTTGTGAATACTGATGCAAAGTATTCGTTTAGGATCTCACCGACTTCCTTTGGTTCTAAGCATAATTCCCCTCCTTTGTCCCTGAGAGGTCCGATTCTTTCCCTCACAACCCTCTTGTTCCTAACGTATGTATAAAATGCCTTAGGATTCTCCTTAATCCTGTCTGCCAAGGACATTTCGTGACCCCTTTTTGCCCTTCTAAGTCCTTGATTGAGTTATTTTCTACTTTCTCTGTATTCCTCCAGTGCTCCATCTGTTTTTAGCTGCCTAGACCTCATGTATGCCTCTTTTTTTCTTTTTGATTAGACCCACAATTTCACTGGTTATCCACGGCTCCTGAATCCTACCTTTCCTATCCTTCCTCTTTACAGGCACATGCCTGTACTGCAGTCCTATCAACTGCTCCTTAAAAGACTCCCACATGCCAGATGTGGATTTACCCTCGAACAGCCTCTCCCAATCAACAGCCACCAAATCCTGCCTAATCCGGCTGTAGTTAGCCTTCCCCCAATTCAGCACCTTACCCATAGGACAACACTCATCTTTTTCCATTACTATCTTAAAGTTTACAGAATTGTGGTCATTATTTGCCACATGTTCCCCTACTGCAACTTTGATGACCTGACCGGGCTCATTCCCCAGTACGAGGTCCAGTATAGCCCCCTCTCTAATTGGACTGTCAACATATTGTTCCAAAGAACCTTCCTGTACGCATTTTATAAATTCTTCCCCATCCAGGCCCCCAGCCCTAAGCGATTTCCAGTCTATGTGAGGGAAATGAAAGTCTCCCACTACAACAACCCTATTTTTTCTGCACCTGTCCAGAATCTCCTTACATATCCGTTCCTCAACTTCCCATGGGCTGTTGGGAGGCCTGTAGTATACCCCCAGCATAGTGACTGCGCCCTTCCTGTTTCTGAGCTCCACCCATAATGACTCGTTACCTGACCCTTCCATATTGTCCACCCTCTGTACCGCTGTAATATGCTCCCTAACCAGCATTGCTACTCCTCCACCTCTCCTCGCCCCTCATCTGTCTCGCCTAAAACACTTATACCCCGGAATATTCAGCTGCCAGTCCTGTCCTTTTAACCAAGTCTCCGTCACTGCAACCACATCCAAGTTCCGCGCAAGCATTAAGGCTCTAAGCTCGTCTGTCTTGCCCGTGACCCTCCTTGCATTGAAGCAGATGCACTCCAGACCTCCAGGCCCACTGAGGTCATCCTCCCCCAGAATGCCCTTCCTCTTAGATAGCCTTGTCTTGGCCCCAACCTCGTCCCCAGCCTCTATGCTTATTGACCTATTATTCTGATCCCAACCCCCCTGCCACATTAGTTTAAACCTACCCGAACCACACTTGCAAAACTCCCAACTAGGATATTCGTACCCCTCCAGTTTAGGTGCAACCCATCCTTCTTGTACAGGTGCCATCCTCTCTTGAAGACTTCCCAGTGATCTACGAATTCAAAACCCTCCCTCCTGTACCAGTCCTTTAGCCACGTGTAGTTTGGTGAATTCAACAGCCAAAGTCATATTTCAGAGTTGTTGCAGGATTTTCCAAGAGGTGACTTTCTGGAGGTCATTAATTTAGTTTCTTGGAGGTCGGTTTTCTGTATTCTTGTACTTGAAAGAGAACAGGTTTGGAAACTTTATGATGTTACAATTTCCAGCTCTTAAGGCACAAGTGTCATGACCCTTTCTCCTGCTGCTGGTTCTGCAGTTGTGCAGACAGCACTTAAAGATAAAAAAGGGAGGCCACCAGGGTTGTCTTATCTTGTGGTTTCTCACAATCCCTTTTTCCAAATATGGTGTTGGGCTCGAGTTGATTAACCACAGCCGGGGCTATTGGTTGCAGACATTCACCTTGGGTGTTCGGGAAAAACACCATCTTCATTTCAGAATGACCCATACAAATAAGAAATGCAGTTTGGATGGTCTCTGTTTATGGTGATTGACACTTCTCAATCTGGAATTTCTTGAGACAGTGGAGTAGGTTTTTTTGAATCCATTGACCCAGAGTCAGGTGACCCTCAGCAACCATCCTTTGCAGCCCATCAACATCCATTTTGAAAAGAAAAGTCAGATTCAGAAGATTCCATGCTGGGTACATCTTATACTTTAAAAGTTCTGAAAATGCCATCCTTTATTGGGCATGAAATTCCTCTTACATTTATGGCCAGATTTTCTTTCATTAACTTCAATCAAAGATACAAAATAAGAGGTTGGGGGACTGAAAAAGCAAAAATGAGAGAGTGAGTGTGAAAAGGAGAGAGGACAAGAGGAAGAGCAAACGTGAAAGAGCGAGACAAAGATAAAGTTGCCAATAGTTTCCTGATGGTTTCCAACCATCTGTCTGTCAGGCAGGTTCTATGCCGCCTCCGCTCTTCGGCTGCCAGCTAGCTTATTCCCAATAACCTTGAAACACATTCTAATCACTGGCCAAAAACCAGTGTTACACTTGGTTAGACTATCCCATCATTCTCTGAGGCATCCTTTAATACCTTGCCTTTTCGCCAAGGCTAGAGATAGTTACCTAATTTTAAAAAGCTTGATTTTTGTTAAAAGGTGATTTTAATAATCATTCAGCTAATAGCTTTTTTAGATTTTATAAGATTTATCTGTAACATTATTCTTTAACCTAAGCTTCATTTATCAAAGCAATTTATATGACTACAATGACACAAACCGGACTCCTGACTCAACACAAAAGAGAAATTGTTGCTTGACAAATTAGAAAATCTCATAATACCATCAAATTTGCTTAATGTGGTCTGCGGGTTCATTTGGAGAAGGGTGAATTGCATGTTGGTCTATATCTCATTTTCCTGAGATGTCATTGTATAAATCAGTGCTGGCAAAGCTCCCGCCCCACTCTTAAATCATCGCTGCTATCCAGGTACTAAAGGCGAGCTAGAAGGGAAGATTGTTAGCAACGTACTTCTCAAATTAGTTTGTTAAAAAGGGGCTCCTCTTCTGCAGGTTACCTTCATCTTTTTTCTGCAACATTTAATTATACATTTCTTTACAGGTCTTATTCCAGTATCTCTCACCAAGATATCAATGAAGCATGTCCACCCTCAAATGAGAATGATTTATGGCTAATGATGGAAAAGTGAAGACGGAAATGTTGGTATCACTATCCAAGAGGTGAGAGTGAGGGAGTTTTCTGACATTCATGTGCATTCTTTTAAACCTGTGCCGTTAAAAATAAAGAGGCTCGATGTGTAATGCTCAAACCTGTGTCCTGCTGCGGCTTAATACTGACTTGTTTCATTTCTAACTGCGAACAGAAGCCCTCATTTCCTCCACTAAGTTTCAATAACAACTGATAAAACAAATGGCGGTAAAAATACAAATGATACGACTCAATTGCCAAATGGGAAAATAAAGGATGTCCATATTGTAAGGTAAGCAAATTTGTCAGTTTAACAATTGCCTTGTTAATTAAAAGAATGTGCTCTTGTTGAGTTGTGCAGACCAGATGGGATGTGAAATGTGGGAGGTTAAGATCAGGTGCTGACATGGGGCTCGAAAAACTTTAAACACGAACTTGGCAGTAAGATGGTGCTGAAAGAGGCATATTTGTTTAGTTGAAAGGGAAACAGTTTCAGTGACAAAAATGTCATACCCTCCATTCTTCTTCATTCATCTAAGATTCAAACTGAATGCAATCAGAAAATCTCCAGGGCAAACATGGAAGCAAGTTATTGACAACAAGGAGATTTTTCATCCTCTTTCAAGGATCCTCAGTCAAGGGGATGAGCTGGGAACTCGAATGCCTTAGGCCACATACATCTTTAACAAGGAAGAACCATTGCATTCTCCACAGCAGAGGAAATATGCCAAGGAAATACAAAAAACTTGAGTAAGAATGAATTAATTTAAGTCATTCCGTAAGGAATTGTAGCACATCCATCAACACTTGTCATATCCAATAACTGTACTTTCAATAAAACATCGGTTTGATCATGGATTAAACACAAAATGAGGCACAAAGGATACATGCACTGGTCGTGAAACAAGTGGCTGAAAGGTATCACTGCGATGGGAAATGCAATGCTTGCCAAAGTCTGCATCTGAATTAGCAAGAGGACATAAGCTATGTTATCATCATTCTCTTTCTTGCAAAATATATTTTCACTAGCTCCAAGCTATTGGCCAAAGTAAGTTTTCCAAATTAATCTTTAAAATTTTCCTCTCTGTTTAGAACCATGGGCTTTCACTGTTGTGTCTCAATCCGTATCTCCTTACATACGTCTTGGCGAAAAGGGAGACAAGTGAACATTGTTCTTGGTGGTTGCAAGTAGCTCTTTAGGGTGCTGAAAATTGCTGTATATAACCAATGTCACATTTTAGCAACAGCACTGACACGTGAATGGAGGAAGGATAAAGTGTTAATTGTCATCACACTTATTCACATAAACATCATCATGGATATTAGGCAAGGGACAGAGTTTCAGAGAGGAAACCCAACAGTCCAGAGGCTGGATTTTTACAGGCCACCCATGGGGAGGAAAACAGGTGAGTGGACCTGTAAATTTGGGCACCATATCATTGGTGGTGTACCCGCTGCTGGTTCACATGACCCTGCCCTGCCAAAATGATAGAGTTGGCTGGAGAGGCATCAACTGGACCGCCTGCCAGTGGCTCATCAGTTGGCAATTAATGTCCAATCAAGGGCCTGATCCCACTGACCTTCCAATATAATGGGTGGCTGGAAAAGCTTGTGCTCAATGTGTAGCCCATCAGGTTTAACCCTATGGGGCTGCTGATCAGTGAAAGGGGTTAGTCATGGGTGGGGGTACCTCTTTCCCGAGCTCCTAGTGATCAGAGGGTCTCAGAGACCCCGCCCTAACAGGTTTGCCTCCCCACATCCACCCTATCCAACATGCCTCCCAACACCACCCAGCTGGCACCACCAGACTTAGCTAAATGCCTGGGTCCATCGCTAGCCAGCTCCTTCCTCGCTGTTACACCAACTCTGGCCACTGCTCCTGTGCTGTCAGTGTGCAGAGCTGGTGGTCTCTGATTGGCTAGCAGCTCTATTAAGTAGGTCATTCTCCTGGAGGTGGATGAGGTCCTGTCTCATATTAATTAAAGGGCTGTTGCCTGAAAACATTTTGGGGACGGGCTGGCAAAGAGGAGACAGGCTGCCCCCAAAATTTACACCCATAGAACATAGAACATAGAACATTACAGCGCAGAACAGGCCCTTCGGCCCACGATGTTGCACCGACCAGTTAAAAAAAAAAAAAAACTGTGACCCTCCAACCTAAACCAATTTCTTTTCGTCCATGAACCTATCTACGGATCTCTTAAACGCCCCCAAACTAGGCGCATTTACTACTGATGCTGGCAGGGCATTCCAATCCCTCACCACCCTCTGGGTAAAGAACCTACCCCTGACATCGGTTCTATAACTACCCCCCCTCAATTTAAAGCCATGCCCCCTCGTGCTGGATTTCTCCATCAGAGGAAAAAGGCTATCACTATCCACCCTATCTAAACCTCTAATCATCTTATATGTTTCAATAAGATCCCCTCTTAGCCGCCGCCTTTCCAGCGAAAACAATCCCAAATCCCTCAGCCTCTCCTCATAGGATCTCCCCTCCATACCAGGCAACATCCTGGTAAACCTCCTCTGCACCCTCTCCAAAGCCTCCACATCCTTCCTGTAATGTGGGGACCAGAACTGCACACAGTACTCCAAGTGCGGCCGCACCAGAGTTGTGTACAGTTGCAACATAACGCTACGACTCCTAAATTCAATCCCCCTACCAATAAACGCCAAGACACCATATGCCTTCTTAACAACCTTATCTACTTGATTCCCAACTTTCAGGGATCTATGCACACATACACCTAGATCCCTCTGCTCCTCCACACTATTCAAAGTCCTCCCGTTAGCCCTATACTCAACACATCTGTTATTCCTACCAAAGTGAATTACCCGGATTGGAGGAGCCTACCCTTAGCACATAATCCAGCCTCAGGTTTCTCTGAATGCTGTGTTTTATATTACTGCACAATGCCCAGCCTGGGATCAGGGAGGGGAGGGGAGGGGGATGCAATTGTTCGATCCAGAGGGAATGGTTCCAATCCCTAATCCAGGAGCCTCTGTATGATGGGGATCTGATGGGAAGTAGCTTGGGGATTGAGGAGAGAATCCCTTTTCTCTCTTGACCACAAGCAGTGGCATGCTGGGATTGGAGAGGACCAGGGAAATTAGTGGGTAACCGCAGCAGGATGGCTCCCCGACGCCATCCTGACACTGGGGAAGTTTCTCAGTGGCAAGACCAGGTGGCAGGCCTAACTGAGATGGGCAATAATTTTAAATAATTAAAGGCCATCTTATGGGAAATTTTCCCAGGCCACCAGCATTTTGCCAGCAGGTCCCCTGCCATGTAGGAGGTAACTGCAGGGAGTGCCTTTGGAGCGGGACCAACTATGCCTCACAGAGGGAGCCACAGGAGGGGAAGCCTTTCCCCAAGGCCCCAATGGGCCATTTGGAGAAGCTCGCTTGCCTGGACCCTCTAATTTATAACTTTTAAGGGTGAGTTATTCCAGTCCCACCCACTGAAAGACTGGAAATTCCCACCTGAAGTCAACTGACCTTTTGCTAGCCAGTCAACATTTCTATCCTGCCCAATGATTCCCAAGGTGAGTGGGGCTGGAAAATTTAGGCCTTGCATACCTGTCCAAAGACACTTAAAAATGGAGGCACCTCTCGATCTCCAACCTACCTCAGTGGTGCCCATCTCTCCTGTTGGTGCTGCTGAGCTTCAGAGCTGCAGGCCCCCCAATGGGTTTGGCAGAATCTATGCCCTGCCTACTGTAATGGCAAACCTGGGCAGCCAACTAGGAGGCTGTCTCCTGTAAAATTGCTGAGCCAGCACTGCTGCTAACAAGTGGTCACGACTGTTCCCGTCAAATGAAAAAACCTTCATTCATGTCCAGGCAGTGCAACAATGAAGGATGCTTGAATACATACTTTCAAATTTTATCGCATATACCTAGTACATCAAGACTGTGGAACAATCAATCACATTCAGAGTCACGACAGGCCCCAAGTCACAAATCAACTCACAAATTCTTGATGTCAACGGCTCCTCGGAAAGCCTTCCTCGGAATAGCATGAATATGATTTTCGCTCAGATCACTGTAATAAAATAACAAGGGGGACAGAATTAACATGGGACGCAGTGGATGCTCAGTTAGAAAAGGAAGATTGCATACATAGCATTGGGCTACATTGGGTGCAAAGCTTTTTGCCATTTTCCCCTGACACTTCCATTCACACCACATCATCACCTGCATGCCTCCTTGTTTGTTTTTATCAAACATCCACACAGTTTGACTCACAATATAATGCATAAAATTAATATGCACAGAAAATACATCAGACTGTCAAAAAAAAGGAGATAGGGACATTGTAGTATTGAGCTTTGTTTCCTTCCGCAGAGTGAAAAGAAAACAGTCTGAATTTATCAGCCAGTTACTTTGGATGGTTGTGTTCCCCATCTCTTTGGGAAAATGAAGCAGCTGCAATAAGTGGAGAGAGATATAAAATCCAGGTTGCTTGTGCATTTTTGACGTGATGAATGTGTAGAAAAAGATGGGAGCTGGTTTGCTCTGATTCAATTTTCAAAGCACTTTAAGTAATCTGTGAAATGCAATATGACTGCAGAAGTCCCGACAATAAATCGTACACCTTCAAATGAAATAAGACCGAGTCATTGTTACGAAAGCTCAAGGTAAAAGGATTAACCCTTTCCAATCTAAAATACAATTTTAAGCTTTAAAGCATCCTAGTTTATTTTTATTTCTAATGCTCCTGCAAGGATAATGCATTCAATCAAAACTACTGAAAGAAATGCCTGAGAAATATCTTATTATGTCAATGTACTATCCCATTACGGTATTCCTCTGAGGTTACATTGGAAAATTTTCCATCTATTCATTTTAATGTTGAATCATAAATACCGTATCTAGTCACTGCTGGTAGTCATTCAATACTTTGCCCAGGTAATCCTTCATCATGTTTGAGCATGGATATGGAATGTTAGCAGGCAGTGGGAACAATTAAGTTTGAATCTGATCCTGTTCTCAACTAACTACAGAACAAACACTTCTGGAAGAGGTGACCAGACATCAGTCAGAAACAGGATGCTTGGCTGACGTGACCTCCTTGCCTGGCCAAGGGCTGCCCACATTGAGCAGGGAATACTTGGTGCTGCCCTGACAGAGGTCAGCTAACTCCATGCTTGTCAGCACTGACCTTGGGTGCACCCTCTTTCATTGGCCATTCAGACATTGAACCTCAAGTAGCAATGCTAAATAAATCTCTTAAGCTTCAATATTTTGGCACTCCCACGATGAAGTTCAATGTGACAGAAGGTCACATCTGATCAGTCCTTCCAAATTTCCAGCCACTAGATTGACTGGATGTTTGCAGCGACATAAACACAGGACCTCTGTTGCTGACAATTCGACTTAGCAAGACCGCCAAGGTATTGAATGTGGCAACTTCAGGATTTCGGTATGATTAAGGCAAATACTAGACTCGGTTTGGATGTTTTAGCCGTTAGGTTTGAACACTCAGTGGGGCAGTAATTTGGTGTGAAACGGGTCCCCGGTCACAGTCAACCCCACAACAAAATTTCACACTGGGCGGCCAATAGACGGCTAGATGAAACGCGCTCTGTGAAAGGCTGAGTGTTGCTGGGAGGCCGGGCGCTGAGAAAAGGGAGGGTGCCGGCTGGCACTTCCAATGGACTCCCTCAGGGGGAGACAGCCACTGCAGAGATGTCTCTGGAAAATGCTGACCTTTAAAAATTAAATTGAGATGGAAATACCATGGAAAGTGTGTCCAGGCAGCACATTCAAGCATAAACCTCAGTCCCCAGACATCAGCTTTAAATTTTATTTCAGCCCTGACAGTTCATCCCACCTTAGGTGGAGGTTGAAGCTAAAATATGAAAGTTGTCTGGCTAATCGATAAGGTCCCTCATGCAAGACTTCTCGAGAAAGTGAGAGGGCATGGGATCCAAGGGGCTGTTGCCTTGTGGATTCAGAACTGGCTTGCCTGCAGAAGGCAGAGAGTGGTTGTAGACGGGTCTTTTTCTGAATGGAGGTCGGTCACCAGTGGAATGCCCCAGGGATCTGTTCTGGGACCCTTGCTGTTTGTCATTTTCCTAAATGACCTGGATGAGGAAGTGGAGGGATGGATTGGTAAGTTTGCCGACGACACGAAGGTTGGTGGTGTTGTGGATAGGTTGGAGGGATGTCAGAAGCTGCAGCGTGACATAGATAGGATGCAAGACTGGGCGGAGAAGTGGCAGATGGACTTCAACCTGGATAAATGTGTAGTGGTCCATTTTGGCAGGTCAAATGGGATGAAGGAGTATAATATCAAGGGTAAGACTCTTAGCAGTATAGAGGATCAGAAGGACCTTGGGGTCCGGGTCCATAGGACTCTTAAATTGGCCTCGCAGGTGGAGGAGGTGGTTAAGAAGGCATATGGTGTGCTGGCCTTCATCAATCGAGGGATTGAGTTTAGGAGTTGGGAGATAATGATGCAGCGTTATAAGACCCTCGTCAGACCCCACTTGGAGTACTGTGCTCAGTTCTGGTCGCCTCATTACAGGAGGAATGCGGAAATGATTGAAAGGGTGCAGAGAAGAATTACAAGGATGTTGCCTGGATTGGTTGGCATGCCTTATGAGGATAGGCTGAGGGACCTCGGTCTTTTCTCCTTGGAGAGACGAAGGATGAGAGGTGACCTGATAGAGGTGTACAAGATGTTGAGAGGTATAGATCGGGTGGATTCTCGGAGGCTTTTTCCCAGGGCTGAAATGGCTGCTACGAGAGGACACAGGTTTAAGGTGCTGGGGAGTAGGTACAGAGGAGGTGTCAGGGGTAAGTTTTTCACTCAGAGGGTGGTGGGTGAGTGGAATCGGCTGCCGTCAGTGGTGGTGGAGGCAAACTCGATAGGGTCTTTTAAGAGACTTCTGGATGAGTACATGGGACTTAATAGGATTGAGGGTTATAGGTAAGTCTATATATAAGCCTAGGTAGGTAGGGAGATGACCGGCGCAACTTGTGGGCCGAAGGGCCTGTTTGTGCTGTATTTTTTCTATGTTCTATGTTCTAATCGGCCTGCCCACCAAACATAATAGCAGATAGGCCACATAAAATTGCATTCAATTGACTCCTTAATGGGCTAAATTCCCTGCTTGGTTGTCAGCATTTGAACTTCCGACTGTTCCCTGTGCCTGCCAACCAAAATATTGCGCAAGTGCGTAATGATGCCAACGTCTTTTTACACCAGTCCTGGCCTTGCTATAGTAGTATCATGTCATGCAGAGAAGGTTTGAAGAAAAACAAACTTAAAAAATTATTTTGCATCTTCTCTTGTTTAAATTATTTTACAAAAGAATGGATAATTACTGGCCTCATAAAAAGGCCACATCTGATCACATGCGTGTAGTTCTGGAAGATTCTAAGCTGTTCGAGTGGATATACACTAACTCATCATCCTCCTGGAATGCAATATGCCCATTGCATTGTATAAATATTCTAGCTCAGCCAACACTAAGAACATCTGCACCAGTTATCCCTGGTTAAAGGCAGACCTCTTGTGACTTCTCAGGCGGAATTTTATCAGCACGTCTGCCCAAATTTCCTATGATCCTGCCCAAGGCCAACAGGGAATGCTGTTCTCCAAGCCTCACCCGCCTCCGGAATTGGGGCGGGCGTGCTGGTAAAATTCCGGCCCTCATCTCCAATGCTGTGTTAATGGTGCCACAGTTGCCTGCTGAAAGTACAATGGGTTTTGACAAGGGCTCCTTGAAATATATCGCTAACTGAGTGACTCAGAAGAGAAAAGTGGCTAGCAGTGTGCCTCTGACCTCCATCTCTCCCAAAGTCAGATCTCCAGAAAGAATCCTGTACTCTGCCTACAGAGTGAACCAACTCAGAATACAACAAACTACTGCATCATCGACCTGCAGCTGAGTTCCGAAGACGAAAAACAGAAATTCTGCCTGACAAAGTCACCTGAAAGAAGCTTCACTGGGCATTGACCTACTGGTTCTACTCGCATGAATTAATGCCTTGTTGATATATTTTTTAAGTAACTTGCAATTTGTAATTTCTTTCCCATTATACCTTTCTACCTTGTATGCTCATAAGTGTGAATGTCTGTCATGATCCATCTCTTGGTTTGAATGCATTAATAAATCCCACATCAGGACTCTCCTGTGCTGCCATGGCAGGTTTTCCTACGGCGGAAACAGTGATCCATTCAAATCCCCATTAACTTCAGTGGGACCGGATGATCCTGCCAGCAGGAGGGCCAGGAGAATCCCACTCCTAGTTTTATTTCACTCAAAAGAATTTGCTGTGGGGTAATTTTTAACATTGGACCTCATAAACCAGAGTTCTGGCAAACACACCACAGTCCACTTCAACAAGGGAACGGATAATAAGGGAAACAAATTAAATGAGAAATTAAAAACAATTGCTGTCATGGGCAGAAGAGCAGCTCACTAATAATAATTTAATTCACCTCGCCCTCACATCTATAACAATAGAATAAAACATCCAAAATGGATTGGAGTGGGCTACCTTCAACTGTCTCGTCAAAATACATCAACAGTACATTTGTGAGTGCAGGGTGCGCTTATTTGTAGTTTTTACTTATAATCTTTAAATATATGATTTTTCACAATGGGTTGTATAACAGGATACCAAGGATTTAACAGCACTGCAAATTTGCCCTCAAAAGGTGCGAGTGGCTGGCAATTCTCCAGAGTGCTGAGAATGTGACTCTATCACAGGGTGGAGCTTTCCTGTTGGAATTCAGATACTAGAACCAGGGTTTCCGCATTGTCCTCCTGAATAGCAGCCCTAGCAGAATAACAGCAGCCCAATCCCACCTCTACTCAGCATGAATTTCACTGTACTGTTCACTGTGCCATGCATTTTCTATTGCATTGACCTTTCAGACAATACCTCCTGACCGTTAACTCAAGGGTATTTAGAGAGGGAAGTCTCTGGTTATTCTGACACCGTCTATTGTTTTCCTATTCAAGCAGAGAGGAATCCAGGAGGGTTTGATCTCTGGCTCACCCTCAAAATGTTAGATTACTGTATGCCAAATGAACGTCAGATGAAAAAATGAACTGTCTTCTGTTCCATGCATATAATTTTCTATTCATTATGCAAACACTACAGTTATTATCTAATATCCTGAATGAATGCCATTTTGGTGCCAGTAAACATAACTGTTGTCTCATTGTTTACTGCAACAATGTACCTTTTCATTCAGTGCGATACAAAAGTGTAAAAAACAATTAGTGCGTGACAGCTTCAGACAAGTTAGAATAAGGTACACTTACATTCAGTAAAGCAAATGATTGCTACTTCATACTGGAAACAAAGTTAGCTAGTGCTAGACCTGCCTTTCCTTTGAGGAAATTCACTTCAGTTAGTCATGAAATGCTGCATTATCAAACTAGACAAAAAGACCGATCATGAAGGCTGGAAATCCGAAATGCAAACTGAAAGTGTGGAAAATGCATAGATCAAAAAGACAGTCACTTCTTCATGTAACCTTTTATTAGAGCTTTCTTTCAGGCACTGATCAATTATGTTTGAAGCATTTTCTTTTTTTGTTGCCTCATTAATTTAACAATAATGTTCATTTAATCAAATGGGCATCAAAAAATCGGGAAAAGGCTGAAAGTCTTAAAAAGTAACTGATGTAATAATTAGATACTTAGATGATTAGCAAGATATCACTGTTGGAACATTATTCATATTACACACCAGAACATTTTCCAACGAAGCCCCAGGACCATTTCATCTTTGCATACTGCATTCAAGTTGGAATTTACATCTGAGGAACTCAGAGGACTTTCTGGATCAAAGTTAAGTAAATACCAAGGAAAAAGAAAAAGACAACCTGATAGCTAAGTTCTAACATTCTAACAGTCTCTGAACTGTCCTCCTTTGCTTCGATTCAAAATTGAGTTTACATCACTTGCGTAACATCATGCAGAGTCGACCTTTAGTATTGCGATTCACAGCTAGCTCCCAAATGCAGGAGGCCACTAAGATTAAATTCTGATACGCAAAGAGCCTCTCAATCAAATACTTCAATATCTGACTTATTAATATGTGTTTGTAGTGAGGATCTTTGCAACTGTTGCAGTCATTCATGGCATTCTCTCCTAGAATGCTAAATGCACATGCTTCTGCATTTTATTATCATGTGTAGATGCATTGGAACAGCCAATTATTAGAAACACTAAAACTGTATTCAAATAAGAACACCACATCTGAACATACATATACATGACAGAAGCACAGATGTGTTGCAGAGCAGTAGGAGGCCATTTGGCTAATCACCTCTACACCAGCTCTCCAAACGAGCATTATGACTTAGTGCCATGTCCCTGCCTTTCCTCTTTCCCTGCCCATTGAAATAATTTAATCTAATGTCCTCTTGTATGCCTCAATTGAACCTGCCTCCACTACACTTGCAGGCAGTACATTCCAGACCTGAACAAATCACTGTGTGAAGAAGTTTTTTCTCACATCACATTTGCTTCTTTGGCAAATCACTTTAATCTGTGCCCTCTCATTCTTAATTCTTTTACAAGTTGTACCAGTTTCCCCCTATCTACTCTGTCCAGCCCCCTCACGATTTTGAACATCTCTTTCAAATCTTCTCTTAGCCTTCTTCTCTCGAAGGAGAACTATCCTAACCTCTTCAATCTATCCTCGTAACTGAAGCTTCCCATTCTTGGAGCCATTCTTGTAAACCTCTTTTTTTTTAAAGTTTCCTTATTAGCGTCACAAGTAGGCTTACATTAACACTGCAATGAAGTTACTGTGAAACTCCCCCAGTCGCCACACTCCGGCGCCTGTTTGGGTACACTGAGGGAGAATTTAGCACGGCCAATGCACCTAACCAGCACATCCTTCGGACTGTGGGAGGAAACCGGAGCGTCCGGAGGAAACCCACTCAGACACAGGGAGAACATGCAGACTCCGCACAGACAGTGACCCAAGCCGGGAATCGAACCCGGGTCCCTGGCGCTGTGAGGCAACAGTACTAACCACTGGCCACTATGTCTTCTGCACTCTCTCCAATGTGTTCATGTCCTTCTTATGGCTTGGCGCTCAGAACTGTACACACTACTCCAGTTAAGGTCTAACTCGTGTCTTGTTTATGTTCAGCATAACCTCCTTGCTCTTGTACTCTATGCTTCTTTTAACAAAGTCCAGGATACTGTATACTTTATTAACTACATTCTCAGCCTGTCCTGCTACCTGCAATGATCCCTCTGCTCCTGCACTCTCTTAATAATTGTACCCCTTATTTTATATTGTCTCTCCATGTTCTTCTGACCAAAATACATCACCTCACATCTTCACTTTGAACTACATCTGCCACCAATCTGCTCACTCCAACCAACATGTCTACTTGAGCTCTACAGTATCCTCCTCAAATTTTACAATGCATCCAAGTTTCATGTCATCTGCAAACTTTGAAGCTGTCCCCTGCACACCAAGATCTAGATCATTGATATATCCAGATCATTGATATACAACAGGAAAAGCGAGGACATCAATACCGACCCCTGGGGAACTCCAGTACAAACCTTCCTCTGGCTTGAAGATTATCTATTGACCATTACTCTCTGTCTCCTATTATTCAACCAATTTGTATCCAGTAGGACAGTTCCTTTTATTCCATGAGCCCTAATACTAAGGACCTGTTCTCAATGCCAGTCCTTTTAAATTAACATTTAATTGAATTATCAGGTTATAAGAAATTGCCAGTTTTTCCATTTTATTACAGTGTAGAAGTTTTAAATTCTTTGAGGCCTCTCTAACACAGTCTCCAAGACACAGTAAAAAAGCATGTTGTCAGAAAAGAATATAAACTAGAGAAGACACCATAAACAATAGCAGAAGAGCTATTAGACAGAGAAACAGTGAGGGGCAAATGCTGCAATTTAAGAGGAGTGATGGAAATGTGCAGAGTTACCCTTGTGGCTGTTTAATATCTATCTGGAATGGACACAATAGGAAAGCAATCTCAGAAATTATAGACTTCCTACATGAATCTTATTGTGGTTTTGTCAGTTTAACCCTCTGTGAGGAGAAACTCTCAATGCTTATATCATGTTATCAAGGGGAAGGTATTTGTACTAACACAGCTTCACTGTCCTTTGAACTTTGCTGCAATAAATCTCCTGTAGATGGTAATCTGCCCGTAAATTTAATTACTGGTAATTTTATTTTCCTCCAAGGCATGTCCCAGGACTCAGAACAATGCAAGCATAAATCTCCGCCTCTATGAATTGCTTTCATAAATACCTTTAATCAGCTAAGTTTCTTGTGACAAATTGTAAAAGCAACTTAAACCGGACAGTAAAAGCCCAGAATGTGAAGCACAAAATGGAATAGTGGCAAAGGTGATACTTTGCCAAACACTAAGCAATCTATTGAAAAAAAGTTCCAATTCCAAACAGGTGCTGGAGTGAAAGTATCTTCGCACAACACTCCCACTTCTTTGACAAGGTAAGATAAATGAAATGGGATGAGGACATTTCTCCACAGCAAATTGCAAATTAGCTTTACTTCCTTTTTATGACAATGGTTCCTTATTGCCTTTCTCCAATCAGCTTGTGTTAACCTAATTATTTCCCTATTGATTACTAGGGCACTGAAAATATGCTGAGATGAGCTATATATTCAATCATAACAGAAATGTAACGTATTAGTAACCTGCAGTTCCACGGCCCTAGAAAGGAGCTCTTTGGATGACTTGGCCTGAATTATAAAAGAAGTCACTTATTAGCTGCAACCTACACTTCCAGGAAGGCTGTCAGTTAGTGAGCAGGAGTGGGGGTGCAAAGGACAACTAAAGCTAAATGCAGCACTACAGCGTGTTCACTGCGTAGCTAGTGGAATGGTACCTATATTTATAAAGCCACACCCCACAAGTTACTCGATTCCACTTACATTACTACAGGATTAAACTAGAAATTTGTGGTAGTTTATATCATACACATTTTGTACAATAGTTGTGTGCATGTGCGGCTGCTAATGTTGCTTAATGCAACTATTTTTGGCATGCTGGCCAATGGCTGGGCAAAGTTTGCCCAAATCACCAAACTGTTTTGATGCCCTTTGCAGCTTGAATCTGAGTATGTTACCCACTGAAATCACTGGTTGCCAAAAGAAAGAAACCCACCTCCAGTAGCAATGTGTTTTTCTTGGTTTGTGTTGTTGTCAGGAGCACAGTTGGTGCTAAGAAATTCTACCACTTTTTTATGCCCATTTACATTGCCAGTTTTCCATTGCCATCAGTAGCAACATAAACGTAGCACTAGAAATCAATGTTATGCTTTTAATTCCACCATCTTTTCATCTTGTTAAGATCCTGTCAGGTCTGGACAGTGCTGAAAGACAGCATACACAATGGTCGGCACATGTGGGTGGTGGAATGGAATTCACAATATAAACAGTCCTGTTTTCAATCATCATACATCGACAGCCAACTGACAAGTAACTTGCTATACCATATAAAAGCAAAACACTGCAGATACTGGAATCTGAAACAAAAACAAAAATGCTGGAAAATCTCAGCAGGTCTGACAGCATCTGTGAGGAGAGAATAGAGCTAACGTTTTGAGTCTAGAATACCCTTGGTCAGAGCAGATGAAGGGTCATCTAGACTCGAAATGTTGACTCTATTCTCTCCCCCCAGATGCTATCAGATCTGCTGAGAGTTTCCAGCATTTTCTGTTTGTGTAACTTGCTATACCCCATGCTGCAGTTGATCTCACTCTTCATACTTGGCACCACAAAGTCAGCCACACTACAACAAAATGGTTTTGTTTAATCCGAATTGTGGGACATAATATTTTTCAATCTACATTCAGTGACTCTTCAAACTCCTCCTTCATAGATTTCTCAGCAATAAGATCTGAGCTGCTTTTTTTCAACATGCAATTATGTGACTGATCATTCGCAAAAAGTTCTGGAAAACTTACAATGTGTCAAATACATGCTTCACAGTAATACTGCTTTGTCCCAGACTTGCTAAAACAATATTAATAAAAACTAAACCATTCTAAATGGATCAAATATGTACTCAGTTATTCCCTCACTGGTGGAACAATTTGTCTTTCACATAATGGGGTATGTATAGTTAAAGTCAAATATAAAGATAGTTGTCCCCCATTTTCTCAATAGATGCGAGCACATTTTCAGTGCATTGTGGTTATTACTAATGCATGAGCCAAAACAATAAGTTCTGGCAATTATTCAATAATAGGTAAACCCAATCCCATCCTCGTCTGGTATCTATGTGTACATTCCAGGAGATGGTTAGCAATCAGAAGTAGGATCCAAAACTAATTTTTGTTTTCCCAGGATACTGAGGCCAGCGGTAGTGTCCCCCCTGTTATCCCATCTGAGGCCAACCAAATCAGCATTGACCAGATGCTGAATCTCCTGATCTGTGTGATACAGTGGGTGGAATTTACTGTTCGCAGCAGTGGGCCTGTACACTGGCTTCAGAGCCAGTGTCAACCCTGTGGCTCTTCATAACCCCCTCCACAACCTCCCCACCAAGCTGACCCAGAGCCAATCAGGTAATCAGCCTGGATCCTTGTCATGCTCAAGGTGGATATCCCAACTCTGAGAGCTGCTGACCAATCAGAGCCCAGCATCTCTCCAGCAACTGCAGTGCCACCAGGAGCACTGACAACTGCCAGAACTGCAGTAGGTTCAGGCTGCAGGATTGCCACGCGAAGCTGGACTGAAGGTAGGTAAGGTGGAGGCCTGGTAAGGGTGGGAAGGGCCTCCCATGGGTCGCTCATACCTCTGTCAGGTCTCTTTGTTGGGCATGTGTCCCCAACAAGCCACATGCATACCCAGCAGGGGTTAACTGGTGCATTGCTCACATGGCATGGACCCCCCTCCCCCCCAATCCCTGCTAAAAGCCAACGGGGGCTGCATTGAGGTACCAGACTTAATCAAAGAGTGGTGGATGGTGGTCAGGAAGATGATGGGAGTCTCCATCCAGCAGTTCTACCTGATTAAAGACCCATCCATTGCCTCATAGCCTAGCTCTGCGATGGGGTGGGGTGGGGAGAGGGGGAAGAGAATTAAATTCCAATCAATGAGTTGGACGGGGGCGCTCAATCTTTACCATAACTAAGATTTCAATAAAGCCTATTCGTGGCCGTACTGAAATTTGCATGCCATGTCAACTTAAACTGAAAGAAAAACAATAAGTCCAGTTATATCACTGATGGTAAGACGCAGAAGCCTAGAATTTCCCAAGGGCATCCTGCTGGTCTGTTGCTGTAGCTTTGGTGGCTGATAGGCAGAGCTCAATGACGTGTGGCATAAATTTGTGACGTTTCCTTGGTGTTTTTTCAAATCTTTCACTGTAGACAGCCTGTGGAAATTTCAGTCAAATTGTTGCAAAAATACAGCAGATCCAGAAGCATCAAATGACATGTCTGGTTACAGTTCCATTCCGAAGCATGGGACTACAGAGAGAAGCCTAAAGTAAGGAACTATTGGTGCATTGGCCATACATTAAAATGCATTACTTCAAATGCACTTTTTCTAATTGGATTTTGGTGCCAAAGATGTTTAATAAAAGTTGTGACAGCACAATTCATTTTTGCATTTTAGTATCATGTCTCAGTGACACAAGAGAGTCAATTTTAATTTTGGCAATGGTTCTGGGTGCAAACCAATTTCTACGCTAAGGAGTGCACAGTGGTCACACATTAACATGCTCCTCTGTGACATTTCACTTCCCTATGACGCAGTAAAAGGCTTTGGCACAAATTCTGCCTCAGGACAACCAGGAGCCACAGCGATGGCTGCTGTGAGATATCTGAAATTCACTTCCATTCCTGCCTCTACTTTTAAAGTTTTTTGAAAAAAGTTTATTTATTAGTGTCACAAGTAGGCTTACATTAACACTGCAATGAAGTTACGGTGAAATCCCCTAGTCGCCACACTCCGGCACCTGTTCGGGTATACTGAAGGAGAATTTAGCATGGCCAATGCACCTAACCAGCACGTCTTTCAGACTGTGGGAGGAAACCAGAGAACCCAGAGGAAACCCACGCAGACACAGGGAGAACGTGCAGACTCCGCACAGGGAATGACCCAAGCTGGGAATCAAACCCGGGTCCCTGGGGCTGTGAGACAGCAATGCTAACCACTGCCACAGTGCTGCCCTAGCTGCACTACCTGTCATTGGACACAAAAGCCATCTCCATGTCAATTAAGATTTCACCACTGAGAAAATCTGAAACTCAAATCAGTTTCCCACTAGGGGTTTGGGTTTCTGACACAAAACCAGACTTGGTGCCTGTTTTCCATCTTCGAGATGAAAATCCAGTCCCATATATTACTCATCTCTCAGACCACTTACTTCCACTTCTGCAACGATACTTGCTTCTGTCCAGCTTCACTCCTCTACTGCTGAAATCTTGCCTGTGCTTTTATTACCTTTTGCGACGCCCATGTCCCATGATTGAATTTAAAAAAACAAGATCAGTGGGGTAAATTTTCACTTTCGACAGTGGTGGAAAACAGGCTGCCTGTTATACAACTTGGCCAATTTCCTTTTCTCATCCTTCGTAGGTTTAAACTAATTCCACTTGTCTGCCTGAAGTCTGTCTTGCATTAAGTCCTGTTCGCCCATCACTCTCACCCACACTAACTTGCACTGGCTTCCAGTCGTCCAGTATGTTAAATAATTAAATCTTGCCCTCAACTTCAAATTCCTCGATGTTCCTTTGCAGTCTCCTCCAGCCTCATGTTCCATTTTGACCCTCTGTCTAGGCCTTTTATGGATGCCCCCTCTCTTCATCTCATCAGTGATGGTGGAGCCTTTAGGTGCCGGAACCTGTTGCCTGGGATTCCCTCTGTAAAACCACACCAACTCCATTTCTTTTTTTAAACTGTGTTCCATTAAGCCTTCAGTCAAAATGCTAACCTTTTCATCTTGGCTTGCTGTCTATTGCTTAGTTCATTTTATCTATTGTCCTGGAGTATTTTGTGTGTCGGATAAACCATCGTGATGTCATTTATGAAGATGCATCCTTTGGCTTTGCCTTGTGGTTAAGCAGACACAGTAACTTGAGACATACTAACTTCTTTTTCATATTAATCAATCAGACTAAAGACATTTTTGGCAAAACACCATAAACTTTTGAAATGCTGAATGTATGCAAATAAGTTGACAGAGTAAAATGATGAGGTACAACTTGATGTATGCAGTGGCATACTCCCATATAAAATGACCATAAAAGGGATATTAAGGATTCTCAAAGCAAATTTCTGGATCTTAGGCATCTTTGCTACGTTTAAGTGTCATGCCCAGTATGTTATGAAGTTGTCCAATACATTTAAAAATTGAACACAAACAAGCGATTAAGATGGTTGCTGCAAATCATGTGACTTTTGAAATTTGGACTACAGACGGTAGCATGTCCCAGCTGAATATCTAATTAAACATAGACAATCTACAGCCATCCGAGGAGCCAACACTATTTATGGATGGACCAACACAAAAGCTATGAAGTTATCAGTTGGTCTCTCTACAAAACAAAAGATCTGAACTCAATTGGTGACAGGTGGAAATGAATGGGCCCGATCACCATCCCTTTTTTTTCATCACAATAACTGTCTAAAACCCTCAGAGGAGTGAGTTCATAACACAGAATTTTGAAATAAACATAAACACATCTTATTTGGAAAAGACTTTAAGCTTGTGAAAAGTCACATGGTGAGAAGGCCACGTTTCCTGGCTCTGTTTAAAAGATTGTTTTGCCGCTAGGTTCCACCAAGCCATCAAACATCAGTTCATCCAGTCTGTGAACCAGATTCGGAACAAGCTGAGAGACGACAGTCAGGCAGAATACTTAACTGTTCCAGTTAAAATTCATCTGAGAACTTGGAAATTTGACTACAAGAAACCTCAAATCCTGCTGGGAACCCTTTGCATTACAACTCCCTCCCTTCAATTTTAAAGTATCAAAATCATTCAAGAAATTATAGGCCTGCCACATGGGAGACTGGATATCATAAAGCAGAGCTTGAGAAAACTGTAATGTGTAAAAATACATAATTTTTATTTGTATAACTTAGTGACTGTAAATGAGTGTGCCTTACGCTGTATTTAATTTGGGAGAAGTGCACGAGAATAAATAACTATTTTTAAACTCACAAAAGCTTGCTGCTGAACAACGTAAATGGGATAGATTCTCAAACAAGATGAGAAAAAGCTCACACCTCTTTCCATACAAAACATGTAGATCATGTTAATACAGCATGTACATTCTGTCTGTGACACAAGATAAAAGAAAAGTAGGGCCATTTTTCTTTGTGCTATAATATATAACTGGATTACATTAATCATTAGCCTGCTTTACATCTTTCCCAACTTTTATTTCCATAACAGAAGTCCACTGTCATGCGCTTGACAGAACCCAAAGTAACAATTACCCCCAGAATGGAAGTATGTTTAACTTTGTGCTGCTCCATTGTATTTTATTCCTCTGTGTGCATCTCTTTAGTTGTAATTCACAGAAATCATAGAATCCCTACAGTATAGGAGACTGCCATTCGGCCCATCGAGTCTGTGCCAGCCACAATCCTACCCAGGCCCTATTCCTGTAACCCCACACATTTACCCTACTAATCCCCCTGACACTAGGGTCAATTTAGATGGTCAATCAACCTAACCCGTACATCTCTGGACTGTGGGAGGAAACCGGAGCACCCGGAGGAAACCCACGCAGACACAGGGAGAAAGTGCAAACTTCGCACAGACAGTGACCCAAAGCCAGAATTGAACCTGGGTCCCTGGCGCTGTGAGGCAGCAGTGCTAACCACTGTAATCGTTTTGACTGATGGTTTAGCCTGAAGCACACGGTCTGGAGAATATTTTCGAACAGCGTGGTGCACTTCCTCCAACTAAAAAAAAGTATGAGGCCATTTGAACTATGAATGCTAATTAACTCAATAAAAATCTGTAATTGTCGATCTTTTTGCAAACCATCCCTTTTACGACAATGCAAAAGCCTGGAAGTGTGAGAAGTAGAGATCTGCCTATGGAAACCATCTTGAGGTATAAGCATGAGGGTTGGGAAAATGCTTAAATTGTGAAAATCATTTGGATGTAGACATTTTGTGAAACCCTTTGTCAAAGAGTCTACACATGAAGTATAAACCATTGTTTTGTCTTTCGGAAGCTTTGTATTTCCAAACTGGTCTGCACTAGCATCAACCCTGTACTTAACACTTTAGCACTTCTACCCAAGTCAAGGCTGTCACTGAAAGCAGTGCTAAATTCACAGCATTAGGTGGTCACTATCATACTCTCAGGTACTACTTTACATTGACGGACGCTGAATTATTAAACCAATCACAAGCCATACCCTATAAAATATCCATTAACTACGGTCAGTAAATAAGCAAATTTATATTTTCAAAAAAGGTAATGACTTGGAATATTAACTCTTTAACAGTTCACACGATCTCAATGGTAAAGAATTACTACCAGTTCAGGAATAAAAATTCCTTAATTTCTTCCAAGGCTTTTTAAGTTCAGGATCTGTTTCTGCAACACAAAAATGTCATTTCAAAGGGACAGTAAGCATGAAATGGATCATTTCCCTGTCTTTGTACAATAGACTAAACCCAATTAATACTTCAGGAAACAACTTTCTAATTTAATCTTTTCACACACACTGACTAGTTTAATTTCAAATATCAATTAATACAAATATTCAGTGTGGCAATAAAAGCTGCTGACAACTGGCTGCAACAAAAAGGTTACTGCCCGATGTAGCACAAACAACATTGTTTCTATATCCCATCCAACAGACTGTCTTAATAAAGTGGATTACAATTCCCCTGGGTGTTCTCCTGATCTCCTGTCATAGCTTTTAGCGCAAGAAGGGTGAAAATCTTAGAGAAAAAGCATAAACTGCAATTTTTAGCTATTTCCACCATTTCTTCAGGTCCTTCTCCGTAAGCTGCAGCAAGAGATTTTACTGTGGAAATTCCAGCTTTCTCACTGTCAAATGTACAACACAAACAGGTAAACTACTGGCGGTTTTAAGGAGGCTAAATTTCACACAAAAATCTGCAAATGATCGCAGGTAGATTTTTTTTGAAAGAAAATCTGCAACAGAACTGTTGAAGAGCAAACTAGCTTTGGTATATCACCAAGAACCTTATGAATAGGCATCTTAACTATTCTTTACTTCACACTTAAGAAGTGTATAATGAAGTAGACTGTGAGACATAGCAGTGCTAACAAAGGAATTAGAAGGCTGCAGAAAACATATGCCTATACCACTGAGTTTATTTCTACATGATGAAACACTTCCTATAGAATATTTCATTTGTTCCCAGATCAATTTGCATTTTATTTTTTAAAAAATCCGATTATCTTATTCTTCTCCCTTCTCCAAATATTCCTTTTCAATTTCCTCCTCATTCTCCTTCTTGATTGAAGGCTTTAATTCTTACTGGGCTGAAGTTCATCATACAGCAATAGCCCTCCACTACCTCAGTCCAATGGCCTTTGAAAAAACTGTAATCTAATGGACAAAGTACTAGGGCATTGAATTCAGTGTGGCTTAAGAGGCTGGATTGTGTGGTTCTCCAATACCACATCACTGAAGGTTATGAAAAAGCCCAGAATCTTCATGGCAAGTTCAATGAAATTCTTACTTGGCTGCGTAATTCTGACTTTTCAATATCTATAAAAACAAATTACATTTTCTCCCGGTGCTCTGTTTTCCTCCCACACTCCAAAGATATGCGGTTAGGGGGATTAGTGGGGTAAATACTTAGTGGAGTAAATACGGGGATAGAGCCTGAGTGGGATGCTCTGGCAGAGAGTCGGTGCAGACTTGATAGGTCAAATAGCCTTTTAAAAAAATACAAAAGGCTATTTGACCTATCGAGTGCCTCTTGAAACAGTAAGATGCTGCTCTGATTTCCACTTCTTCACAGGGCAGCGAACTCTGCTGCGTGACCGCAGACCTGGGTGGCCCAAATGTTCAATTTTGAGACCAGGCCAGGAGCATAGGAAAACAGTAGAAGGAAGCATGTTCCACTGTACTTTAGCTATTTCCAAATGCACTGTCTTATTTTTGACCTATTAGATTATTTTCATCTGCTCTGGGAACAATGCCTGACATCCACATCTAGTGTTTGTGATTAGAATTAGCAAACATGGAAGATCTACCTCACTGATGCTCAAGAGCCTGAGGGACCAGATACACATTAACTCACTGAAATTCATCATAGTCCAGATCTTCCAGTCTCCAGGTCTGCTGGTCCTCGCGGTTTGTTTGAAGAATTTATTTCCCATCCCGACATAAAGCTTTTTCTCACACATTCATAGATTAGTCACATTGCTGTCATCTTATATACTTATTCATCTTTTGTCAGTAAGCGCTTTTGATTTTAAAACAAAAGAAAAAAAGAACAGCTAAAAATGGGTTCATTAATATTCACAGTTCAATAATCGTTTAACACCAATGATCTGTTGTTCTGGACTCACTTTTATTCGTATAGATCTTCAGAGACGGATTCTCATACCCTTCATAAAATTGGCCTTTTATTTCTATTAAAACTGGTTATGTTCACACATTGAGGTTTTGGTGTCCACAGCTGAGGGGTCCAACGGCAAGGGCGCATAATTTAAATTTTTAAAATCCTTTATGGGATGTGAGCATAGCTGTCAAGGTCAGCATTTGTTGCTCCTCCTTACTTGCCCTTGAGAAAAGATACAAGAAGCTGAATGAAATGGAACTAAGCCCAAATAGAGGAATAAAAAGCAGAAACTGATTTTAACCTAGCCCAAAGGAACGTATGTGCGTGCGCGCGCGTGCGTGCGTGCGTGTGTGTGTGTGCCAACCCATTCCACTTAATCTCCCCCCAGCTCCATCTCCCCACCCATCATACTTTCCATGCCAATCTATGCCTCTCCACTCACCTCCGGCCCCTTGTAGCCCCTATACCTCGTACCCACACACATGACCCCTCATGCTAATTTACACCGCACATCATTCCACATGGTCCTTTATAGTTCCTATGCTAACTTAGTGCCAATTCATTCTACCCCATGCCCCCCACGCACAATTCTTTGCCCTTACACCCTCTATGTCAGCACCCAGTATCTATCATGGGCAAGCCTCACAATCCATGCTGAGATTAAATAAAGTTCTTAAATGTCTACTAATGAATTCACTATATAAAAAAAATAAAACATTTACTGCATTTAAGTTCCAGTAATCCTTATAAGAATAAGCATTTGTATTACTAGTTCCACTTTAATGACTTTATAAGCACATGGAGCTGTCAATCAAACTGTGAACTGACAGGTATTCCATTGTGATAATGATAGGTTGTGAAATCAGTCATGCAGAACTAATACTGCAATGGCAATCCTCAGACTTATGTCAATAGAAAGAGTGAAGAAACAAGCACTAATTAATTTTTCAACACTGGAGAGTTTTTGTTTCAAATATTTAACGGACAGGAGATTTAAATTCCTTGCAGCCTGACAACTCCCTTTGACAGCTTTCTTGACTGTTTCAATGAGTTTATCAACTTTTTAATGCACATGCTTGTCTACTTTCAGCAATCCCAAAGAGCACCTGACCTTGCCCAAAGATGGCCCAGGACCACATCCATAAGGGAACATTACCTCTCCAACTGGGCACCTTGCCACTCCAACTGGGTATTTGTGAATCACGGAGGTGAAAAGGTTTGATTTGCCTCCATTCTACCCTCTGTAGAAATGATGGGGGCCTGGTCTTCAATGTTTCTATTGGGCCGAATGGAATCAAAGGTTATGGGGAGAAAGCAGGATTAGGCTATTGAGTTGGATGATCAGCCAGGATCGTGACGAATGGCGGAGCAGGCACGAACGGCCGAATGGCCTCCTCCTATCTTCTATGTTTCTATGTTTTAGGGGCAGGACTCCTGGATTCAGGCATCTGGAACCACTTTCGCTATAATGGATACCACACCTCCCCACCCACCCATCTGAGTGAGAATTATAAGATCTATAACTATAAGACCTGTTCCTACATCATTAGATGTAGGAACAGAAGTAGGCCATTCAGCCCATCAGGTCTGCTCCGCCATTCAATGAGATCATGGTTTGTCTGACTTTCCCACCTTTTCCCCATAACTATTGATTCCCCAACTGATTCGAAATCTCTCTCAGCCTTAAAGATAGCCCTGTCTTTGGCTATAACTCTGGGTTTCATTACTGCTGCCTTTCCCTGCCAAGTACACTGTAGGTAATCTCATCCATGCATTGCCACATACCGAGTAAACCATATCTATTGTCTTGCAAAGCACTGCCAATTGCATTTGCTGTAAGAATTTTAAATTAAAAATAATAGGAAATATGACCACGAAGGAACCTCATTTTTATGCTGCTGCTGCTGTCCCAGGTTATAAAAGCAACTATTCAAATGTACCATTAATCTGTCGAGGGAAAACAATGGAAAATGAGCAGTGTTTGCTTTTAGATCAGGTAGGATGTGCTAGAATGTGGGTTCGCTGCCTCTTATGCAATCTTACTGAAAAGAAGACAGATATTATGACAGCCACAGCTCTGCCTAATTAAACAAAACTCATGGAAAATATATGATGGTATAATTTGTCTTAAAATTGACAAGCGGAAAACAGTCAAAAAGCTATTATATAGTAACAGAGATTTACAATCCCTGACCATATTTAGTTTGCAGATCTTTTAGCTAACATTACCTGCAAGACCTTGGATGTCAATCAATAGCGAAAAGCACCCTCTCCAATATTTCAGCATTAGGAAGAGGAGACACCTCCGTGTGGTTCTGACCTAAAACCCTTTGATAAATCCTAACAGCATCCGGGACGGCTGTGTCACAACATTAAATCAAATATGCGTAATAAAAACAGAAAATGCTGGAAAAATTCAGCCGGCCTTGCAGCATGTGTAGAGAGAGAAACAAGGTTAAATGTTTTGAGTCCGATATGACTCTTTTCAGAACTAAATATACACACTTTTCCTTCCATTGTCATTTCTGAAAAGAAGGGGACGGGATTTTATGGCCTCACTCAGCCTGAGACTGGAAAATCCCGCCCAAGGTCAACGGACCTTCCCCATTGTCCGCCCCTGACCCACACTGATTCCTGTGGTGGGCAGGGCGGTAGAATTCCGGCGAAGGCATTCAAACAGATTGGAAAACATTCTCCCAGATTTCGATTCTCCCAGAACAGCTTGTTCAATAATTCATCAATAGTTAACCTGTACTTTACCCATGATTTCTTGCTTTTAAATGTGCTTTTAGTCCTTCACTTTCCTCTCGCTGCTATTTATTTCATTTTGTTGAATCACCTTCACTGGAATGTATTGAAGTTTTTAGTTTTCCAGGTTAACAAAGTAACATTTACAAAAAAGATTAAAATGCAAAGTACAGACAGTGTCTGTTGTCCTATGAAAAGATATTTGCCATATCTTTCCAGTTTGTTTACAAATACATAATGGGAAAGCTTGCATGACTTTGAAATATAACATTATATCATTTGCATTTGATTTTATCTTGACAAAAATAATCTGAGCTCTCCATTCCCTCTTTCAAAATAACTTTTGTCAAAATGCTTTTGCCCAAGGCCAGTGCATTTAACTAGAGCACTTCCTCAGTTAGAACAGCTTAGGTAAATACAAAAACAGTTCAGCATACAAATATGCCACACTGAACAATGCTGAAATTTTCAGCAAACCTTATTGGTATTGGTAGGTGTTTATCATGGAATTACATAATGTATCTGCAAAATTTTCTAAAATTCACACACCTCTTCCATCACAGAAATAGGCAAGTATGATTTTATTTGTTTTTGGCACAGAATACAACACTTATGAGAGAAGAGTTCACATCGTGGTGCTCCTAGCATGTATGGTAGAAGCATACATTTGGATTTGAGTACAAAGGTTAGCTGCAGGCTTTGGAGCCCATCAACGACAGCACCTGAATTCCTGACATGTGTTTCCAATGCACAAAACCGTGCACAATGGGCCCTATTTTACCATTTTGATTCGAAGTGCTGGGTGGACTTGAAACTGGGAGTGTTTCAGATCGGACTTTTAGACCCGTTCTCAGGCATATGCACTCTGCCTGTACAAATATCAGTGATTCCGAATCGTGCTGCAGAAGTCTGTGGGCGGGGCTTAATGCACCCAAAAACCTGCAGCTCCGATCGGCACTTCTAACTGCACAGAAATAAAATGATAGAATGCTGCTCCCCGCCACATCCCTCCCAGGCCGGATAATGCCTTCCCCTGTCCCCCACAGACATTGATCCACCCCCACATCATGACTGACCCCCTTATCCCCCCCATTCCCCCACCACCCAGACTGATTGCGCCCCCCCCCCCACCCGTCCCACTGATGCCAGGCAGAGTGGGAGTGGACCCTCCTTTCCCTCCACTGATCTTAGGCAGAGTGGCAGCGGACCCACCTGCGGACCCACCTACCCGCCCCCCCCCCCCCCCCCTCCGCCCCACCGATCTCAAACAGAGAGCCATCGGATGCTAGGCACCAACCTCCTCACTAACTGGAGCACCTGAATCGGACTTATATGGAGCATGTCTGTTTCGCGCTGATTCTGGATGGATGAATGCGGTGGTAAAGGGGGATGACTTTTGTGGCGGTAAAGTTGGGCATGTAGCCCAATAAGTCAATTTAAATGCATGCAAATGCATTTATATGGCCATTGCGCCCATTTTGGGCATGGTCCCGATCGTGGCCATTTTCGGGCCTTGGTAAAGGGGGAACTGATGTGGATTGCGCTACTCACCTCATGCCTGATTTTACCACTTTTTCACGCCTGAAAATGGACGCAGTGCGGTGTTAAAATTGGGCCCAAAATCTACTCCACTAAGTGAAAGATGCTTTAATGAGCTCGGCATGCCAAAGGACTAACTGCAGCATTCACAATTTGTATTGTTACTACAGAATTCATAATTGTGTCCTGTTTATTCAAAGAACCATCTATGAATTGCCCAATGATCAACATCCTGGAAGGTCACCACTGACCAGAAATACAACTATATCAGCCACTTCAAAGAGCAAGTCAGAGGCTGGATATTCTGTGACAGGGAGCTCCATTTTTGACCCCCCCCTCCCCCCCCCGTTAGCAGTGTGGTGGAATACTCTTCACTTGCCACGGCCTAAGTGGTCTGTTTGATTGATACAGCACCTGAAATATTCACTCCCTTTACCACTACTGCACCTTTGTAGCGGTGTGTGCCATCTACAAGGTGCATAACTCAACAAGGCTTTTTTGGCAGCACCTTCCACACCTGTAACTGCTACTGCCCAAATGAACAAGGGCAGCAGCCTCATAGGAGCATCACCACAAATTCCCCTCTAAGTTACAACCTTTACTTGGAAATATACCAGCATGCTTTCACTGCAACTGGATTAAAACTCTTAAACTCTCTCCTTAACAGCACCGTGGGTGCATGTGTCCCGAAGGATGGAAGAAGTTCTAGAAAGTAGCTCACCATCACCTTCTCAAGGGCAATTAGGAATGGGCGATAAATGTTGGTTTTGCCAGCATCTCATGAATGAATAAAAGAAGATGAATGGGGCAATTTGAAACTTGTTCTGGAATGTAACATGCAGGCTAGACAATTAAGACAAGAATGGTTGTGGACTTTTGTTAAAATTGTAGTTAATTGTGATGTCCTTGGGCTAACATAAAAAATAAACAAGAGCTGGCTGGTATCAACTGGGATTGCGACTGTAACTTTAAGAAAGCCTGAAGTTTGGTTTAGTGTTTGAGTGCCAAGTTTGTGGCAGTATGGTCACAGTTAAATGCTTCTAGCTTAGTCAAATAATCTCATTAATCAACAACTTCCGTAACATTGGACCACCAAGGTGGTAGAAGGCAAATTAGGTGGAACTTGGCCTTTTTCATCCAGTAATTATTACATTCCTGCAGTTTTCAATAAACTCTTCAGTGCGTCATTCTTATATTTAATTGCACCAATTTTCTAAGTCTGTGCTGGCAGTGAGGAACTTAATCACTAATGTGGACATAAAATTTCAGCTAATGCATCCAAACTAATTAGACAGACTTTGTTCTGAGTGTTATGATGCTGAGACAGGGAAAATTCTGGGTTGGGAACCTGGAATAGCGAGTGGCAGGATGTTGGCCACAATCTTCCTGGAATGGAGTAGAAAGAAATCTGGTAGCCCCATCCAATTATGGACAGCGACTGGGCTCCTGCATGAGCAGGTCCAATCAACTTGACCTGTGGAGAAGGCTGTTGTCTGCTTTCACAGTGTCGGTGATGCCTGGCCATCAACAGGAACTCAGCAGCACCACGGAAATGCCTTTAGTGGAAGGGATGTGGCTGACATCGAAACAAGGCAAGTCTTGGCTGAGGCATTAGTCTCCCTGAAATGTGCACCAGCAATGCATATTGGGCCACTGGTATCAATGGGGTAGCGCTCTTGTTTCTGATTCAGAGGTCATTTGTTCACAAGCTCCCTCTAGAGACCTGGGCTGAAATATGAACGGAGGGAGAGCTCGCTGCACCCCAGTGTAAATTTTGGAGGCAAACCTGTCTCAGCTTTGCCAGTTAGCACAGTTTTACCTTTTCTGCTGACGACACTTTCATTTGCATGAGGCAGGATTTTCTTCCATCTTCAGAAGGAGGCCCCCATTTAATGAAGCTGCCAGACAATCAGTGGCCAGCAACTCTGCCGAAAACATCCGAGCATGAGAGGCACAACAGATATCATCAGCATACATGAACTTCTGAGACAAGTTTGGAGGAAGATCATTGACAGGGAGATTGAAAAGGAGTGAGAACAGATTCCTGGGGATGCCTGTTGGACGTTTCCACCAGGTGCTTGTCTCATCACCCATGAACACCCTGAACCATCTATTTAGAGTAATAAATAGTTCAATACTTCAGTAACCCACGCAGGGAATTTGACCAAGAGGCCAGTGTGCCAGCCCGTGTTGTGTGCTGCAGTGTGATCAAGGAACACAGCGCCTGTTTTTAGGTCATTGCAAAGCCATTTTCAATGGCACGGTTGCACAGTGGTTAGCACTGCTGCCTCACAGCGCCAGGGACCCAGGTTAGAGTCCCGGCTTGGGTCACAGTCTGAGTGGAGTTTGCATGTTCTCCCCATGTCTGCGTGGGTTTCCTCCGGGTGCTCCGGTTTCCTCCCACAGTCCAAAGATGTGCTGGTTAGGTGCATTAACCCAAACAGGTGGTGGAGTGTGGTGATTAGGGGAATTTCACAGTAACTTCATTGCAATGTTAATGTAAGCTTTACTTGTGACTAATAAATAAACTTTTCCTCTTTTGAAGGTGGTTAAGACAAGAACCTGGTCTCATGTGTTTCACACTCGCTAAAAGCCAGTTTGTTCAGTTCTCAAGGTTTTCTCCACCTCAGGCTCTATCCACTACAAGATGTGATGCTCTAAGATCTTACAGCACACACAGAGCAGAGATATTGGTCGGTCGGCCCTGAGTGAACATCACCAAAACAGATTATCAGGTTATCACATTGCCGTCTGTGGAAGCGTGCTGTGCACAAATTCGCTGTTTTCTATATTACAACAGTAACTATCCTTCAAAAGTACTTGATTGGCTCCAAAACACTTTGGGACATCCTGAAGACAAGATAGGCGCTGTATAAATGCACATTTTTTTCTTTTAATTTTCCTAGTGTGTGCTGACAGTTCAACTTTTGATCTTGCCAATTTTTCCTAATATGCACCAACTGTTTTTTTTCCTAAAAACACAACGATGATACAAGGCCTCTGAAAATATCATCGATGTAGGTTTGAAAAGAAACCCACATTGCAAGTACAAATTGCCTTTATAGTTGATTTAATGGGAAGGGTGGGTTGGTTTTCTCAGAAAGTCATCGTCTAAGTGTGGAGCACCATTCTGGATTTGTTTACCTGCTTAATGTCATGGGTCAGGGTGCTTTGGCAGCAGAAACATCATCGATGAATAAAGGGAAAAGGGTGGTGATGCTTGTGGCATCCAAGGTCACACAGCATCTCAAAAACCACTTCCGAATGGGAAGTGGGCCACCAGTGATCGACCGCTGATGCACAGACCACACAAATGGGATTTTAAAAAATCGCAACTCATTGTCAGCGTGCCCACAATTTCCTTTAATGAACCAAATGCCTTTTGTTGGAAAGTGACACTGTTCAACAATCTACAAAAGTAAAATCAGAATTAAATAACTTCACCACAAACACTAATGAAAGGAGACCTGGACAAACACTATAACTCTTCTCTTTTCACTGTTTGTGAATTATTAATGGCTGCTGACCTTTTCCCTTTTTCGGTTATATGCCCATACAGTATCTGACATTTTGCATTCTGTCTCAACTTACAAAGCTTCCTCAACCAAAGCGATATTTCCAGGTCAGCTGCCCCATACTCTAGTCAAACATAAAGACGCTTCAACGGCTAACAACACATTGCCAACACTCGTCTCAGTCCACTGATTACTGGAGTAGTACAAAACAGCTGAAAGGTAGCTGGGAGTTTGAATGTAAATCTAATTTTGTAGTGGGTTGCTTATATTGTTCAAGATGCCAGTTCACGCAACAATATTCAGAGTCGGAGGGGAAAATTATCTCCACTTCATCTGATAGTGTTTAATAGGTGATATCGGATTAGCTGTCTCATTATATTTTGCTCCTGATTTTCAATTCTATTGATGGAATTGAAAATTGGGCAAAATGTATAACAAGTGGTTGATCCAAAATTACTCATCAAACAATAGCACTGATACTAAGATTCGTCCAAACCTTTCTGGTCCCTTTATATTACAGTAAGAAGTTTAACAACACCAGGTTAAAGTCCAACAGGTTTATTTGGTAGCAAAAGCCACAAGCTTTCAGATCCTTAAGCCCCTTCTTCAGGTGAGTGTTCACCTGAAGAAGGGGCTTAAGGCTCTGCAAGCTTGTGGCTTTTGCTACCAAATAAACCTGTTGGACTTTAACCTCGGTGTTGTTAAACTTCTTACTGTGTTTACCCCAATCCAACGCCGGCAACTCCACATCATGACTACCCTTTATATTACAGCAGTATAGTCAATGACAGAGTCATATGCCGGAATTTTACCGCCTCACCCGCCCAAGGCTCTTAAGATCTCGCCCGAGGTCAACGGAGAATGCCGTTCTGCAACCCTTGCCTGCCCCAATTCTAGGGCCAGCATGCCGGTAAAATTTCGACAATAGAGTTATAGAGTATGGAAACAGGCCCTTCGGCCCAACGTGTCCATGCCACCCAATTTTTACCAGTCACTCAGCCTTCTACCATCACATTTGTATCCTATGACTCAGCCAGTTTCGGATCCATCTCGCCAGCTTTTTCTGAATTCCATGTGCTTCAACCTTCTCAATCAGTCTCCAATGTGGGACCATGTCAAAGGCTTTGCTAAAATTTATATAAGTAACATCAATTGCACTTCCCTCATCAACATACTCGATCACATTTTCAAAAACGTCTATCACATTTGTTAGGCATGACCGCCCTCTGACTAAGCCATACTGACTATCCCTAATTAACCCATGCCTTTCCAAGTGAAGATTAATTCTCTCCTTCAGAATTTTCTGCAATTGTTTCCCCACCACTGATGTGAGACTCACCGGTTTGAATTTCCTGGTTCATCTCTACCACCCTTCTTGAAAAGTGGAACCAAATTAGCCTCTCTAGTCTTCTGGCACTTCCCCTGTGGCCGGACAGGAATTAAAAATTTGTGTCAGAGTCCCTGCAATTTCCTGCCTCCCCTCCCACAACAGCCTGGGATGCAATTCATCTGGGCCTGGGGACTTGTCCATTTTTAAGCCCATCAGAGCCTCCAAAAGCTATGTCAAACTGTGCAAGTTCCTCACAGTCCCTTTTCCTGATTTCTTACCTACGTTTGCCTTTTCCTGAGTGAAGACCAATGAGAAGTATTAACTTGACATCCTTCCAATGTTCTGTGGCTTCACACACAGATTGCTTCCTTGGTCTCTAATGGGCCCTACTCTTTCCCTGGTTAACCTCTTCCCCTTAATGTATTTATAGAATATCTTAGGATTCTGCCTAATTTTGTTTGTAAGTCCTTTTTCATGCCCCCTTTTTGCTCTTCTAATTGCTTTCTTAAGTTCCCTCTTGTACTTTGTATGTTCCGCTTTGGACTTGCTCCCCTTGGACTTGCTAAAAGCCTTTCTCTTCTTTCTTATTCAGTCTTGAATTGTCCTGGATTTCCAGGGTTTCTTATGTCACAACTCTCAGAAACAAGCAATGCAAAGCTTAATCCCACAAACAACAATGAGATGATGATCAAATAATCTGTTTTTCTTTGGTGCTGTTGGTTGAGGGATAAAGATTGGCAGGACAAGGTGAAAAACTCTGCTGCACTCTATTGAATAGTACTATAGATTCTATCTGAGAGGGTAGATGGGCCAGTGAGTTAAAGTTTCATCCAACAGTGCTGCATTGTCTCAGTAATGCACTGAGGTGTCAGCCTGGATTACGTGTTGAAGCCTCTGGAGTAATACATGAAGCCATGACCCTGTGTAAGATCCCATAAAGAGGAATGGTTGATTAATCTGCTCTTTAGTTATATTGGTTGAGATATAAAAGTTGACCAGGAAACCAGGTTGAATTTTCTGTTATCCTAATAGCACCACGACATCGTTAGGATCCATCTGTCTGAACTATTGGAATAAGTAGGAGGATTTACCAAAATGTTTCAAATGTTTCATCTCATAATGTAGTTTTCTCTTATTATTGACTAGGTTACATGGTTAAATCTAGGTTAAATCTTAGAGTAGGGCTTGAATGCACTCTTTTTTGATCTAAGAGATAAGTACACTGCAAACAAAGCCAAACGGACATGTTCAGACTTCACCATTGCAGCATACAGTTACGGGTGTAATATGTCAATCATATTGGCTGTAATTTTCAAAATGTAAAGGTCAAATAGCCGCTTTCATTTTCAGAGCAAATATCTTCTTATGGTAGAATAAAAACATGGAGGTAAATTCATCTCTGACATTAAACAGGACAAAAAGGACACTGTTTAAAAATAACAAAATAAAATTTCATTTTTAGTGTTCTCAGCAACAAGCTAGGCTACTGATGCCCGGATGAATACTAATACTAGTTTCACCACTGCAGAACACTTGATCTGATTCAACAAACAAAGCAGAGAGCAGAATGGTGCTATTTACTTTCAACAGAGCACATTGCAACTCAAATGTATTGTTATCTCGTCACAAACATAATCAAACTGGTCATAAACTGAGAACTGCTTTGCTTTTCCGAACACTGAATGCTGCCAATTTTTCTCAGAGACCTTCCCCCAGGTGACCCCATTCCAAAACTTTCAACGTGAAGTTGTCAATAACTTGTCAGCCAATGCTGCTCTCCTTGGAGTCAGTGGGAATGAGCTGTGACATTTGTATCATTATCTGTTCATTTACACCACGGAATGCTGGAGTTCCAGACTCAACATCAAAGTGTTGAAAGTAACAGTAATGTGAATTTTCACTAAAGCTAAACTTCACAGTTCTGCTGTTGCTGGCCGGTGTGTAAGACTGATACTGATCCGCCCAACACAGGGATTTAATAATTCCCCATTTAGAACAAGAGAACATCTTACCATTTAGTCATTTGATTCTCTTTGTTCCAACAATGGACTTAGAGTAAAGCCCTTCAAAGAGTGAGGACTGTTAAAAGATTCTCACTGAGCTCAATTAACAAAATCTTTCAAACATAGATATGGATGTCAACACACGACAATCAACAGTTCTTACTGTTTGCATTAACAATTAAATCATGCCTCTTGCCTAAAATAAACATCATCACTCTCCAAAGCGTTTGTGTCAAAATGGCTCGCAAAGGGTAATCCACAAAATCTCAGTTCACAAATATGCCGCTCAGTTTGAAGCTAAGGAGTAAATGTTCTTCCACCGCATGCTGGGTGTGCAGATCAGGAGCTTGGACACAGATGCCCCTCCCCTCACCTTGATTTCCATCTATTCCAAAAATGTGCAGGTTAGGTTGATTGGCCACAGTAAATTGCCCCTTAATATCATAAGATATATAGGTTAGCGGAGTAAATATGTGGAGTTACGGGGTAAACCTGGGTAAGAGTCAGTGCAGACTCGATAGGCTGAATGGCCTCCTCCTACCCTGTAGGGATTCTATTTCTGTATTCATTTTAATGGATGGAAACATGTGAGCGAAGGATGATGTGGGCCCAAATTCATGCTTTGTGCCCACAACAAATAAACCTTTGTACAGGGAGTAATGAAGCCATTCAGACTAGAATGTTTCCAAGTTTGATCTCCAATCAATTTTAAATTATTAAGGATGATGGCCGAAAGTCAGTAATTGTACTTCCGAATTCGGAAAGGGGACAATCAGCCAGAAACCTGGATCTGTCTACGGGTTTTAACTGATTTGTGCACTTGGTCTCCACAATCTCATTGCTCCTCGACAGTCCCTAGTTTCCCACCATTCAGAAAATGCTCTGGTTTAACTTTCTTAGGTCCAAAGTGGATGAATTCACATTTGCCACAGTTTTGCCAACTCGTTTAATCCATGTCTCTTTTTAAGCTTCCTGCTACCATGTGTACCACTTACAGTCCCTTCTAATTTAGTGTTGTCCAGGTTCCATGTTTGGAACAAATTGCACAGTAAGAAGTCTCACAACACCAGGTTAAAGTCCAACAGGTTTATTTGGTAGCAAATACCATAAGCTTTCGGAGCAGAGCTCCTTCGTCAGATGGAGTGGATATCTGTTCTCAAACAGCTGTTCTGTCTGGAGACAATACACATCTCTTTAACCAGTGTTGAATGCTCCCTCCACCCACATTGTCTGTACATTTAAGACCTGGCTGGCTGTAGAGATTTGCATTCTAATCAGTATTCTGTAATTTGATTTCTGTGTCTGTGTACTGTTTGAGAACAGATATCCACTCCATCTGACGAAGGAGCTCTGCTCCGAAAGCTTATGGTATTTGCTACCAAATAAACCTGTTAGACTTTAACCTGGTGATGTGAGACTTCTTACTGTGCTTACCCCAGTCCAACGCCGGCATCTCCACATCATGGAACAAATTGGGCAGGGAATGATTTAAAACAAAAGTTAGGTAAATCAGTGAATAAAATCACCCATGACCTCAAGTGTCGGCCCTTCGCTGAACAACTTATTTATGATCTCAGGCTTCCAAAGAGGCACAATTTTACACATGGTGCCAAACTGTTTTATGGTACAGAAGTTGCTGTGATCTATATGACAACTGTGTACAACGAAAAGACTTAAAGCATGCAATACATGCAAGACTGGCATCATATTAATCAGTCTGTCTATTTCAGGTCCAAACAGAACTATATATCTTGGCTGTACGTGTAACACATGGTCCCCATATGTGCAGCATATAACACATTCCCAATAGACCACAGATGCAGTCACAGTTCCTAACGAGTTGCTTTCTTAACCATCAAATGGACAACACAATTATAGGAATGCTTGAATTGGGTATTAGTATAAGGACCCCCCACTAGTTTTTTTAAATTCATTTATGGGGCATGGGCATTCCTGGCTGGCCAGCATTTATTGCCTATCGCTAGTTGCCCAACAGCAGTGGGGAGTCAACCACATTGCTGTGGCTCTGGAGTCACATATAGGCCAGACCAGGTAAGGATGGCAGATTTCCTTCCTTAAAGGACATTAGTAAACCATTTGGGTTTTTCCGACAATCGGCAATGGTTTCATGGTCATCAGTAGATTCTCAGTTCCAGATTTTAAAAATTAAATTCAAATTCCACCACCTGCCATGGCGGGATTCAAACCCAGATTCCCAGAACACTAGCTGAATTTCTGGATTAATAGTCTAGCGATAATACCACTGGGCCATCACCTCCATTGCCTCCTCCACAAGTAGTCCTTGTATTTTGAGAGATCCATGCCAATGTTGCGGGTTCCTGACATGCATGTCTCCTACGGTCACCTATGATCCGAAGACCCCCACTGGCTTTTCTGAGCAACCTGTTTTAGTATATCTACTGGTTTATCTTTGGGTTGCAGTCATTTGGGTCTCACAGTATTAAAGCAGTTGTTGTCAGGATAAAGGTGAAGTACCTTGCAAAGCCCATTGTATCCCAGCAGTTAGTGCATAGCACCTGCCGGGAAGAATGGCACTAGTTATTTCATTCAGCAATAATGTGCAGATATTCCTGATGGTTCCCTCTGATTAACAGTTCTGGTTAGATATTAAACATGCCCCTTCTTAGACATGTAGGTTTTTTTTGTAGAAACACAGATAAGAACTTTTTTTAAAGTTAAAAGATAAAACACACTTGAATCTAAATAAATCAAGAAATAAATTATTTATGAAGCAAGGTACTAGTGTTGATTTTTGATGGTGACGGGGCAGAAGGAAATTTCCTATGGCATCACGGTAGTAAACTGACTGTAAGCTGGCTTGGTAACAGTCTCAAACCAGAGGACATTTCAAATCTGTATCGTTTAGAATATTACCATGCATTTTTTGTGCTGATGGTTTTAGTACAGTGACAATTGTGTTAGTCACTGCAGTATATCAATGCAGAAAAGTTGTCATGGAAAAGGAAGGGAGGAAGCCCATCAGTGCCTTTTCAGAGGGGTTGAGCGCCCTTTTTACAGCAAGGGATGGGTTCCTCATAGTACTGAAGGAGTGGGTTCCTCATCACACCGAGGGACGGGTTCCTCATCACACCGAGGGGTGGGCACCTCATCACACCGAGGGGTGGGTACCTCATCACACCGAGGGGTGGGTACCTCATCACACCAGGAGGTAGGTACCTCATCACACCGAGGGGTGGGTACCTCATCACACCGAGGGGTGGGTACCTCATCACACCGAGGGGTGGGCACCTCATCACACCGAGGGGTGGGTACCTCATCACACAGAGGGGTGGGTACCTCATCACACCGAGGGGTGGGTACCTCATCACACCGAGGGGTGGGCACCTCATCACACCGAGGGGTGGGTACCTCATCACACAGAGGGGTGGGTACCTCATCACACCGAGGGGTGGGTACCTCATCACACCGAGGGGTGGGCACCTCATCACACCGAGGGGTGGGTACCTCATCACACAGAGGGGTGGGTACCTCATCACACCGAGGGGTGGGTACCTCATCACACCGCGGGGTGGGTACCTCATCACACCGAGGGGTGGGTATCTCATCACAATCGGGAGGTAGGTACCTCATCACACGGGAGGTAGGTACCTCATCACACCGAGGGGCGGGTACCTCATCACACCGAGGGGTGGGTACCTCATCACAGGGAGGGGTGGGTACCTCATCACACCGAGGCGTGGGTTCCCCCTGACACTGAGGGTTCCTCATATTTGCTGATAATCAAGGATGGGTGCTGAGAGTTTGTAACGAGAATCATAAGTGTCTTGGAACTGGGGACAGAGAGAGAGAGAGAGAGAGAGAGTGCTCAAGAATAAGAGGTAAACCATTTAGGACTGAGATGAGGAGAAATTTCTTCACCCAGAGAGTGGTGAGCCTGTGGAATTATCTATCACAGAAAACAGTTGAAGCCAAAAATGTGCATGTTTTCAAAAAGGAGGTAGATATAGTTCTTGGGGCGAAAGGGGTCAAAGGATATGAGTTGGGGGGGGGGCGGGAATGGGAACAGGTCGCTGCATTGAATGATCAGTCATGGTCATAATGAATGGCAGCACAGCCTTGAAGGGCCAAATGGCCAATTCCTGCTCCTATTTTCTATATTTCTGTAATAAAACTCAGGATCACAGACTTATCATCTAATTCTAACCCTACCACTTTTAAAGATTTGTATATGTGAATCCCCAAGTCTGTGTGTTCATCCAGTAATCATACTATTTAGTTTATATTGCCTCTCCTCATACTTCCTTCCAAAATACATCACCCTATACTACTTTGCAAAATTGATCATCGTGTGAATATTGGCTTTGAAATGGACACACTATTGTTTTTCCACTAAGAAGCCCATTCTAATGGAAAATAAACTGTCAATGAAAGGAAAAGAATCAGGCCAGGGTTAAGATATTTCTGTGTAATATCTTGCGTCGTCCATTTCGGAGAGGACATCGGCACCAAGATGGTCACTTGCTCCATGTGGGTATTTAAATGTCTTGATGAATGCACTGAAAATAAAAGCAGGCTTATCTGAGCTGCCGAGGCCATCAAGTTCAGTTACAGTCTTGCTGACTGGCAAATGAGACTGAACTCCAGAGAACAAAATAAAAGTAACCTTCAAGGTCCACTCGAGACAATATATTACTGTGCAATTCCACAATAAAAACCTCAACATCTGGATGCTGCTGTGGGATAAAAAATAAGGAAAAATAAACCTTCCTAAAATTAAAATCTTGATAAAAGGTTGATTTGTTACTATAGTGACAAGCAACAGGATAGAATTTTATTTGCAGACACTATTATGGATTAGATTTATAAAGGAACATTCATTCTTTTGCTTCAGTGTTTGTGAATCACATAGTGCCGATTTATGCGGTGAACAGATAGGGCTGAATTTTGCTGTGAGCGTTGGTAACCTTACACTGGGGCTATTTCCTGGGTGCCAATCTGCTCAAGGCAGTAGCATTCCTTCCAGCTGAATTTTACATGGAGGCGGCCAATCAGTAAGTCACTTCCTTGTTCACTGTCCAGTTAGAAACAGCTGCGGAGGCAGAAGCTGCAGAACTGTGACCCACTACAAGGGAGGCCACCATCTTTCACTGTGTGACCAGTGGGAGCATTCCTGAGGCCCAGGCAGCAGGAAACCCTGGAGCCACCATCAGTGAACGGGGGAGCGGCTGAGACCTCATTAAGTCCATGATGAGCGTAGACATCCGCCTTCAGTAATTCCACACTCCGTGATAAAGCTCTGGCATGGGAAGAATGCAGTCTTGCCATTTTCCGCCAGAAACATGTCAGTCTCTCTCAGCCATAATGATGTCTCGATCTTGTGCTATGCAGACACCACCTTTCACTTGCTGGGGTGCTGCCACAATGGGGGACCCATGCGATGCTAGAAAGGTGGCTGCAGTATTCACTGTTGAGTGGCTCTGAAACTATCTTGATTGCATTCCCACCACTGTGGGCTGGGTTGCAATCAGTACTGTGCGCCCACTCCCAGAAAAAGTGTGAGGAGGCGGGAGCTTGTCAAGGATCCAGTCTGAAGTGGTTTCGTACAATCTTCCTGATCACCCACATCTAAAACCTCCTCTGTAAGGCTGGGAATATTCTGCCCATACTTTGGATTGTCACTGGGAGGAATTTTCCAAGAAAGAGAAGGTGGGTTTGCAAGTATGCAGGCATTTAAATCCTGGCTCAGGATCCCTGTTTCCTTATGGGTTTCTCTGGAGCAGATAAAGGTAAGCAGACTATCAGGGAATTCATTAATGTAATTAAATAACCGATTAACAACGGATTTAACGTTCATTTCTGGATTTCCCAGCCAGGGAGCCTCTTTCCTGTGCTATCAGTAACTGACCAGAGTCACAGTGGGAAGAATTGATACTCTCGAGCTCCAGCCATAGCCACTGAGATGTGCTGTTGGAAGCACTTTTTCTCTCAGAGAGTGTTGTCACTTTTTGATAGGTGATTACCAATATCCTGGAAGTCATTTCACATATTCATGACTTAATTTAGCTTTAGTTGCACTTCCTTGCTGCCAGTCTTCAGTACAACAAGGAAGCAGATTATACTGCTCCACCTTGCCTGTTGCTGAAGGCCATAACCAAAGGCCACGTTACCATCCAACAGCAGGAAGAACAACACCAGTAGCACCATGTCTTCTCCTCAGCTACACAGGGCAGATGTGAAGGGCACCAAATTCCAGCTGGAGGAAGGCGGGCCCCCTCCAACTCAGGGTCTACAGCCAGCGAATCAGCTCTCTTGACGTGTGTGAGCACCAGTGCCTCAGGAACTCAGGCTCTCACAGCAAGTTGCTACTGACATCTGCAGCCTCCTGCCCCTCCTTCGCAGTGGACCAGGTGGGCAGTGCATTGACACTGGCTGCCAAAGTGCCCATTGCTAACTCATTCTGAAGACAGATATTGAAGCAGGAAACCAGAACCCAGTCTTTTTACTTACTACTAGCTTTATTTACAGGATGCATCACTGCGGAGATCTGCCTCCTCCCATGTGTCCCAGCATTGTTTCTGTATATTTGTGCAATCAAAGACTATTCACCTCTGTATCCTTAATATTGATAATACAATAAACACATCATTAACACCTATCAACTGTGGGCATTCTCCTCCTCCCCCCCACCTCCCACTCCCACCCCCCGCATCCCCTGAGATCTCTCCCTCTTGCAAGTTGTATCCACTCTTCACCTGCAAACAAGCAGAGAAAGCAAAGAGGTGAGAGTGTTCAGCCTGCCCAGGTCACGTCTCCATGTGTGCAGCTGTTGCAGTCTTCCCGCAGGTGATCTAAGTGCTGGTGAACTGCTTTGATCCATATCACTGTCACTTTAAACAGAAATCCTTCCTTGGGCAGAAAGGATATCTCATCTTGCCTGCTCCCCCTGATTGTTCAGAGAAGCTGGTGGTAGGATGTGAATGCTGTGGCTGAGTTAAAAAGCTTTGGCAAAGCCAGTCCATTAGTTAATTGGGTTCCTGACTGGAAAATGGTCCTGCTGTTCTGTCAATGACTAAGCTCAGATGATTTCATCCACTGAGTCTGCATGAGGGCAGTTGCTTATCTAACATGCTTGAACTGCACTTTAATGTATGGGGTTTTCACCTATCAATCAATGTCAAATGAATTGTGTGGCTTTCCTACAATGTAAATGCAGGTAGCACAATGTTTAATGTGATCAGTCCAAATCCTCTACCCAACTCTTGAGTTGTCAATTTATACTGCTGCTCCCTGCTCTGCAATGCAGTAGGTACTTTTGTCAATCAGATACAATATTATTAACTCTCATGACATTGAATGACATTGTTGTTTAACTTGATAATTCCACATTTGTTTAATTATTGTATCAGTCAAACACAGGAAAGACAGAAATGCCACTCAAGAAGCGATAGATACTGGAAAATGACATAGTTCATTAATCTCAAGGCTTAGCACACTATTCTTTTCCCTTACATTATTCTGTGAATTATTTCTCCAAAATCTCTACACTTAATCAGTAACTTCATGCCTGTTTTCATCTGCCAACTTCCCCCATTCCCTCTCTCTGCAAGATATCTGGATCCTCTTTAATCCCCACCTGGTAGAGACAACTTCACATGAACACATTTTTATGGAAGAGTTTACAGGTCCCAGTGTACTCAGAAAATCTGGAGAAAAGAATGTCTGTGTGCAAATTTGTTACGTAGATTATTCAGTAAAAATAATGTAAAAGAAGAGATGACTTGACAAGTATATAGCATGAGTAATAAATGATTAACTGCTCCATGTATTTAGACCTGTTCAAATTGAACATAAAGAGAGCCTGGGGTATGAGTGATGCTGGTAAGATACTATTTATTGCCCATCCCTAATAGCCTTCAGTGGTGGACCTTCTTCTTGAACGATTGCAGTCCTTGGTGCTGATTCTTCCCCCCCCAATGATATTAGATAAGGAATTGCAGGAATTTGACCAGTGATAATGCATCCCATATTTCATTGGGCAAAAATAAATAGTGAAAGTGATGTTATGGATGACTGAAGAATTCTGTGTGACTGTCTCGTGGAATCCATCCATTTGGCACAGAAAGCTAGCTCCAAAGAAAGACTGAATCTACTTCATTTCCGAAGGCTTATTTAAAACAAAGTGTTGCAAAGTACTAGAGTAATTTACAAGCAAATGCTTATCACAAAACATTCTGATCTACAGATTCAGTGAGGTAAATATTTACATCCTCTACTCCCACTACAAATTTGATGATAGCACAGATTGGACTACTGTCTATGGAGGTCAAGGCACCTGACTTGTAGCTGTCCCAAATTTCAGCACATTCATTTTCCAGACTGCAAACAGAATGGGTAGTTGACCTTTTTCCGCTAACCTACATTTCCTGGTGATTCAACAAGTTATCCAGACACTACCTTAGTCATACAGACCAGTAAGATCCCGTTATCATTTCCTATCCCATGTTGAACTAGATAAGCTCAGTCAGGCTGCTAGTAAGGAAGCGACATTTGATTTTGTGTTGCCCGATCAGAGAGTAAGATATCAGTTGGAGAACCTGCTCCTCACTGCTACCCAGTCCTATACTGGAAATATACACATATGGTAAGCATTGGGTTGAGCTTGCTTTGGTGTCTCCTCCTCCTCACAGAGATGATTTGCCTGCTAAGACACATACATAAATAATGGTAATTTGAACAAGTACCCAGGGGACAATGCTTCTTCAGGGCAGAAGAGGAAGGGGTAAAATGATACATATAGCGCATGAGAAAAGTGTACTAAAACATGGCCTGAATTTCACACTTGGCGTCTGCATGAAGTTGGCAGGTCCACAAGTGGATGTAGAATTTGCCCCTGAGCGAGATCAGATTTTCAACACCATTTCACGCTGGATGGCCAATTAAGGCCTGCTCAGTTTAATATGTGTCTTCTGATTGGGCTGACAGCACGGATTGAGGCGGGACGCAGTCTGGTGCTGGGTCCAATTGTATTCCCCCAAGGACTGCGGTAACCTCAATTAAACTTCCAGTGGAAAAACAGACAGGTCCCACAACATGGAAATAAATTTAGTGTTAATATTGTGGTTTTTCAACAATAAACTGATCCTGACTAAATCCTTCATTGATCTCAAAGTCTTTGGGCCTGATTTTACCATTTTGAGTCTAAGTGCCGAATCTGGGCATCAAATAGATCCGCGCCTGGAATCCTCTTTCCAGCGCGCCCATACGCGGTTTGCCGGCTCCGGTCCAATTTGCGCTGTGGGTGGGGCTTAGCGCTGGTGGACTGATCGGAGCTCTGAACTGCGCATGCGCAGTTCGAACAAATCTGACAGAGCGCGCCCGGGCGCAAAAAAAAAACAGAAAGCAGAGAGAGCGGCTCTCTGATGATCATCCTCTGGTCGGGGGGTGGGGGTGGGAGGAGGCTGGGGGGGGCGGTGGGAGGAGGAGGAGGGGGCGGGACCCAGATCATCCTCTGGTCGGGGGGAGGATCCGCTGCCAGTCTGCGGCCGATCGGTGGGGAGGGAGGGGGCAGGGGGGTCCACCGCCACTCTACAGCTGATCCCTCCTCCCCACTGGAGGAACGAATCCCTCTTGCCGGAGTGGACGTGCGGCCAGGCCATCCCACAAAACCTTCAGGATGAAGCGATTCTTCGCGAAGAAGATGAAGCAGAACCGGCATGAAAACCGACTACAAGATCAGTACAAGTACAGGGTGGCACGGTAGCACAGTGGTTAGCACTGCTGCTTCATAGCTCCAGGGATCTGGGTTCGCTTCCCGGCTTGGGTCACTGTCTGTGTGGAGTTTGCACATTCTCCTCGTGTCTGCGTGGGTTTCCTCCGGGTGCTCCAGTTTCCTCCCACAGTCCAAAGATGTGCGGGTTAGGTTGATTGGCCATGCTAAAATTGCCCCTTAGTGTCCTGAGATGCGTAGGTTAGAGGGATTAGCGGGTAAAATATGTAGGGATATGGGGGTAGGGCCTGGGTGGGATTGTGGTTGGTGCAGACTTGATGGGCCGAATGGCCTGTTTCTGCACTGTAGGGTTTCAATGATTTCTAAGTCCAAGAGGAGACACTGGAGAAGGACCAAGCTGGGCCTGGAAAGGGATACACCATCACTGGTACACTACCAGCCACAGCCATCTCTCCCGCTCTCTTGCCCCTGCAGGGAAGAGTAATCTGTGGCTGGTAGTGTACCAGTGATGGTGTATCCCTTTCCAGGCCCAGCTTGGTCCTTCTCTAGTGTCTCCTCTTGGACCTGTACTGATCCTGTCGCCGGTTTTCATGCGGATCCACTGTGGAATCGGCCGGTTCTGCTTCATCTTCTTCGCGAGGAATCGCTTCATCCTGAAGGTTTTGTGGGATGGCATGGCCGCACGTCCACTCCGGCAAGAGGGATTCGTTCCTCCGGTGGGGAGAAGGGATCGTCCGCAGAGTGGCAGCGGACCCCCCCCGACCAGAGGATGATCTGGCCCCACGCCCCCAGAGGATGACCTGGGTCAGGGAGCCGTTGCAGGCTCTGACCCCGCTCTTCGGAAGCTGCAGCGACGACTTCAGACTTTTATTTTGCAGGTCGGATACAGCGCAGATGTGGAACGGGCCAGAAGACAGTAAAGTGGGATTTGGCGGTAGGGTTGGGCGCGCGGTTCATTAATTCAATTTAAATGCATGCAAATCGCGGTATAGGCCCGACGCCCAACTTTACCGCATTTTCGCACCCGTTTTGGTAAAATCGGGCCCTTTGTATATATTAGCTCCGAAATAAGCCTTGAAAATTTACAGGTCCTGCCCAGCATTTGCCCCTTATCCAAATAAACTATGTGGCAGCAGTGAGGAAGCTGTGAGTGGGGGAGAGGGAAAGAGTTGGGGAATTGTGTGTGGCGGGAGGAGGGGGGTTTCCTTCATCCACTTACATCAGTGAAGAAAGAAAAAGTGATGAATAAGCATTTCTCCAGCAGCTTTCAACATCTCCCAGAGTGCCTCACTGTTTTTTTAAAGTAAGACAATGTGCTAAATGTGCTGGCTAGCCACTTTGTGCACAGCAAACTCCAATAGACAGCAACGTTGGATCTGTTACATACATCTGAGAGGATAGACATAGTCTCAGGTTAACAACTCTCCTGAGCACTGGCACCATAGACAGTGCAGCACTCTCTTAGGACTGCACTGGGACTGTAAATCCATGTGCTCAGCGCTCAGGAATGGGACTCGAATCCATAAGCTAGTGAACTCTTGAGAACTGAATGCTCCAAAGTGGTAGACACGTACACCATCGAGGGTGCATCTGGTCTGCCTGCTATTGCAGCAGCTCGGCACTGCCTGGCTCAGGGTGCAGCTAGGGCTTGTGGCAATGGTGAGAGGGAGGAATTGAGGCAGGGGCTACTGAGGGTTGCAAATGAGTGCGGTTATTCCCTTTTATTGGTGAATTCTTACTAAAAAAAATATTTTTAATGATATAGGGATTTGGTCATATTCTACATCTACTGCTGGGTCAGTCAGGACACCTCCGATGACAAACCTGCAGTATCTGTCTGCTGGGTCATAATGAATTTGATGCTTAGAGAGCCCCTACCCTCAGCTCAAGCCAACCCCTTCCCCATATAATTACAGTGCCAATATACCAAATGGCTATGGATTTTAAAGGCTAATAGCTTTTGAAAACATCAATATTCTCCATGGTTTGTACAGGCTGATCCATTTTGTTGGAACTTTTGGCACAGGTCTGTTGGTGAATTAACTTCAAAAGCTGAGGCAATCAAAAGGAAATTTGCCAAAATTAAGAAATGTGACAGCAGCAAAATCACAAATAAAATGAGAAAGTCTGTGCTCCCGGAGCCTTTTAACCTGTTCTTGGATGATAAAATTGATAAAAATGTACCACCCGTCTGCCCTTTTTGCTCGTGCAATGAACGCAAAATTTCATGGGCAACTTAAAATCTTGGTCAATAAGCTTTTTAATGGTTTTAATTGACCCTTTAATTGTCGGTGGGCACAGCTCCAACTCCCACACACGCCTGCCAACCTCAATAGTTCATGCGTGCGCGGTGACATAAGGGTGCATGCTTGATGTGATCTCATGCAATGTTCGAGTTGGGCATGCGCCCTGCAGAGTGGTGCAAAATTCTAGCCCACAGTACCCTAACCCCATCTCTGGAATTATTCAAAAGCTAAAGTTATTCTTTAGGACTGAACAGCCAAGGGATGTGAAAACATGATAAATCCCAAGTGAGCTCCACGTTGCAGCTTACTGCTGCACTCGTTCCATTTCAGATGTTATACTCTGCAAAGAACAAGAAATCATTTTATTGAATCTATAACCTAACCCTCATTCTGCTTTTACAAAGCGCTTCCCGATGTGGCCACGTCAGTCCCTCTGCTCCCTGACCAAAAGGGCTAGAATGAGCCTCAGCTTGTCATATTTCAGACACTGGTGGAATATTTCTGAAATTGGGAATAAACGCCTATTAGTGAGATGTAACCCTGTGATATAAGAGAGATGGAAGATAGAAGTACACCATGACCACTTAAAGAAATGAAAGCCAGATGCTTTTATAAGCTGAGTACTCCAGAGATCATAGCCTTTCAGCAATTTCTCAACAATCAGCATAAGTTATTTCTCATCCAGATCCATTTCCCTGCATTCAGCTCCTTTCTACTTGCTAACACTATTTCTGCACTGTATACTGACAGCGGCAGAGTTATGGAGTTTCAGAGAGAGATATATTAAAAGGACTCGGGGTTGAAAAGTCTTGGGGCATTTTATTTTGTTTCCTTATATTTTAAGCCTTCAACTTTACTGTTATTAAGTAGTTTAATCAAGCGCCTGCCTTGTTAAACATTGCTTTTTGCCTACTCTTCCACTGCTCCATTGTGAATGACATTCTAAACATCACAGCTCCTTGTTGCCCTCTCGAGCACATCATTCATAATGCGAACTGCCCTCTGTTTTCACAGGAATATAAATTTCAATCTGTGATGCAAATTTTACAAATCTGAGGGAAAGAACATGTCACCCAATAGAAAAAGCAGCGGTTTTATTTGCCCTGCAGTGCTGGGAAAATGTATCTTGTATATTTTACAGAACTCTTGTTGTTTCTTTCAGTGCAAATGCTGTTGATCAGAAAGTGTCTCCAAATGATATTAAATGACTCGAGGGGAAGATAAAATGCATCCTGTTCAAAACATGGCCGTCACTGGATGTATTCACTCAGTTTAATGGTTTTTATTCACTGCGATTTGTATCAATATAACAACCCAGGTGGCAAAAGGAAAGTAGGATAAAGATTTCAAGAGGCAGAATCTGCAATGTGTTCATCAAAATATCATTTTCACTTCATAAGATGCGACCATCTTCGCAGTCACTCTGCGTTCACTTTTTAGGAGAGCGACATCCATACAATACATCCTTACTTTCACACTGACAGTGGGGAGCTGTACCGGCTGGGCTCTGCTTTTACATGGAGTTCAATAGACAGTAAATAGATGAGGCCGATTCCCAGTTAGTGCACTGTTATCCCAGCTCCCTTGCCCAGCTGGGAGTATCCGAAAAAAATCTACAATTCAATGATTCCATCGGGTTGAGGGAATCTTCGCGGCATGTAATGCAGGGCTCTCGCCACCGGCTGCACTCATCAGAAACGTTTATATACTGCACTGCTGCAGTGCCGGTGTCATTTGTGTCTCTATGTGTAGCTGAGTACCACTGAAGGACTCTTGTCGGGTTCTCTTGAGGCTGGGCACCCGGCTGTCAGCCTTTAACAATTTGGGATGCTTGTGTTAGGAATGATGTGGAGATGCCGGCGTTGGATTGGGGTGAAGACAGTAAGAGTTTTAACAACACCAGGTTAAAGTCCAACAGGTTTATTTGGTAGCAAATACCATTAGCTTTCGGAGCGCTGCTCCTTCGTCAGATGGAGTGGCCTCCTGGACTTGCCTCCTGGACTTGCGGGCTGTCCTGTCTGGAGACAATACACATCTCTTTAACCTGTGCTTAATGCTCCCTCCACCCACATTGTCTGTATCTTTAAGATCTGGTTGGCTGTAGGGATTCGCATTCTAATCAGTATTCTGTAACTTGATTTTGTGTCTCTGGGCCCTGTTTGAGAGCAGATTTCCACTCCATCTGACGAAGGAGCAGCGCTCCGAAAGCTAATGGTATTTGCTACCAAATAAACCTGTTGGACTTTAACCTGGTGTTGTTAAAACTCTTATTGTGTGTTAGGAATGCCATGGGATGTATCAGACTCATACCTCAGGAGCTAAAGGTACTGCATTGCAGTATAAAACCATTTTTTAAATGTAAAATCACATGCAATATTGCTATCATTACAAAAGAGAAGTAGCCTGGGTGTGGCGGGTCGGGGGTGGGGGAGTGAGGGGGGAGAGACTGTTTATTGCAGTGGGTTAGCTGCATTTTACTGCTGGTCCCCAGCTTTGAATTCCACACCAAAACTGAGAAATCCTACTTTAAACGAAGGGAAGGAAACTGGAAATTTAAGCCATTACAGCTCAGTTCCAATTGTGGATCTATAGTAGAAAACGGTTTTGCATTTGCCAATCAATATAGACTACAATGGATGTAAAAGCATCGCCCTGAAGATAAAGGGTTTTATTGGGAAGAGATCATGGTCTTGCATCGCAGGAAAGAAAAAACTTGTGACCCCCTGTCAACCCCAACCCACCCCCTCAAACCTTAACCCTAGCTAATAATGCCCATTTTGCAATTTCTCAGGCAAATGGTTGCCCGAGTAAGGTCCATAATTGCTGGACTCATTATTCTCCTGATTCCAAATACTCTGGAGGGCAGCTGTGAGTAGGATCCCTGTGTAAATGCAGGATTATGGCCTGTGGAATTTTGGCCCATTGTTGGGCCAGGACAGAGTGACATTTAATCTGGATACAGGCACATTATAATGGCAATAGTCAGTGCTCCAGCTTGAGATTTATTGGAAAAGCAATAGAAAGTTCTTAATTTTGCCTTATTCTGAGCACATAAAAATCAGAAGGAGCACTAAATTAAGAAAATGTTGTGGAAAAATCTGATAGTTAATGCTTAGAAGAATATCTTGCACTTAAGTACCATGAAAAGCACGTAAAACACTGAAAACCTGTGACTTTCAGGAGCTGACAGCAAAAGCTGAATAACTTAGTAACTAATGATAGTAAATCCAATCTCAACACAAAGGTAACAAATGATGCAATGTGCCAGTAATGTTGAAGGGAAGCCAAGTAAGTATTTGAGGGAGAAAGGAATAAGAGGGTAGTAAGAGACTGTGTGGAGCATAAACACAGGTCTGTACCAGTTGATTTCAACAATGTAAATTCTATGTTCTAACGCTGTGATCTTGTGAAAGCGATCTTCAATTACAGCAAATCTGACACGAGTTGAAAACTACAACATTCAGCAGTGACATGTTAATCTTTATGTATGGTTTTCAGCAGAATGTCAGGAACCCACCATCAATCCTATCTTCCTACAAGATGAGCTCAACAATGGCCTCTGTTTCACCTTCCACACTCCTAATGCAGAGCTCTGTGCACTGGATGCTCATGTCGAAGAATCGGATATGTACCTAATTTGCAGCACCAATTAAAACTAAATGGTAGAACTTGCAAACCCATTAACTGGGTTTGTACCAAAATACTTGAAAGGATTCATTTTAAAATGAGGCCTGCTAGGGTTAAGAAGGTGCCGTACCCACTGGCAGTGAATATTGAATATTTATGAAAAACATTTTTGCCCATCATTTTAATGATCAGAACGTCGTGGACAGTATGGAGCAGGGGTGCTACAATAGCCTTCATGTTCATGAAGGAATCCAGGAACCTAAGTCCTAATGGATACCCAGTGACTTTGCTGGGCGATTGCGTAACAGAAGATTTCAACTGATTTCCCATCCCTTCACTCCATGATTGTACGGTTAGCAGACGCTTAGTCACGTTTTGCAGAATGAACAACCTGCACTTGGGTGAGGTCCTAAAGGAAGATCTGTACCAGTAGATCTTCACTCCAGCACCCTTTGAAAGTTGAGTGGAAACGTGCTCGGTTGCTAGATTGTTTTATCAGTGGTAGGAATTTTCCATTTCTGCCACCTCCTCGATGATCCCATAATCATACTTCCTTCTTTTCTGCCTTCAAACCTCTGGTTCTTCCATGATACCCAGGTGATACAAGGCCTGCCCATTTACCTTGATCTGCACCATAATCCAGGGCCTCAAGCACTCCTGCTATGTTGATCACCATTTATATATGTCCACAGTGAATCTAATGTAGACTATCTCACCAAATAACTTTTTTTCCTGCTCCCACAGTTACCTCTGGTGTCCTCCACCTTTGGTCTCTTCCTATTTCTTTTCCACATCATCGGAAAACACAGCAGTTCCCATATGTATGTAAGATAAGAACATAAGAACTAGGAGCAGGAGTAGGCCATCTGGCCCTTCGAACCTGCTCCGCCATTCAGTAAGATCATGGCCGATCTTTTCGTGGACTCAGCTCCACTTACCCATAACCCATAATTCCTTTACTGTTCAAAAATGTATCTATCCTTGCCTTAAAAACACTCAATGAGGTAGCCTCAACTGCTTCACAGGGCAGGGAATTCCACAGAGTCACAGACTTTGAGTGAAGAAATTCCTCTTCAACTCAGTCCTAAACCTGCTCCCTCTTACTTTGAGGCCGTGCCTCCTAGTTCACCTGCCAGTGGAAACAACATCCCTGCTTCTATCTTATCTATTTCCTTCATAATCTTATGTTTCTGTAAGATCTCCCCTCATTCTTCTGAATTCCAATGAGTATAGCCCCAATCTACTCAGTCTCTCCTCATAAGCCAACCTTCTCAACTCTGGAATCAACCTAGTGAATCTCCTCTGTACCCCCTCCAGAGCCAGTATATCCTTTCTCAAGTAAGGATACCAAAACTGTACACAGTACTCCAGATGTGGCCTCATCAGCACCTTGTACAGCTGCAACATAACCTCGCTGTTTTTAAACTCCATCCCTCTAGCAATGAAGGACAAAATTCCATTTGCCTTCTTAATTACCTGCTGTACCTGCAAACAAACTTTTTGTGGTTCATGCACAAGGACACCCAGGTCCCTCTGCGCAGCAGCATGCTGCAATTTTTTACCATTTAAATAATAGTCCATTTTGCCGTTATTCCTACCAAAATGGATGATCTCGCATCTACAAACATTGTACTCTATCTGCCACACCCTTGCCCACTCACTTAGACACTTAGACCCTTTGCAGACTTTCAGTGTCCTCTGCACATTTTGCTCTGTCACTCATCCTAGGGTCATTGTGAATTTTGACACACTACACTTGGTCCCCACCTTCCGGCACGGTAGCACAGTGGTTAGCACTGCTGCTGCTTCACAGTTCCAGGGACCTGGGTTCGATTCCGGCTTGGGTCACTGTCTGTGTGGAGTTTGCACATTCTCCTCGTGTCTGCGTGGGTTTCCTCCGGGTGCTCCGGTTTCCTCCCACAGTCCAAAGATGCACGGGTTAGGTTGATTGGCCATGCTAAAATTGCCCCTTAGTGTCCTGAGATGCGTAGGTTAGAGGGATTAGCGGGTAAATATGTAGGGATATGGGGGTAGGGCCTGGGTGGGATTGTGGTCGGTGTAGACTCGATGGGCCAAATGGCCTCTTTCTGCACTGTAGGGTTTCTATGGTTCTATGGGACTCCCATAGGGATGGTCAATAATACTGACATTATCAGTGATTCTGACAACCCATAAACAACTAAATAGCTACTGATATGCTAAGCTCTAGAATTTCTTCCCTAAGCTTCTCATTCCTCTGTTTCTCACTTTCCTTTTTTAAGATGTTCTTTAAAATCTACCTCTCTGAGCGACTAAGCATTTGGTCATCTGCCCTAATATCTCCTCATGTGGCTTAAGATGTTTTAGAACATAGAACATAGAACATTACAGCGCAGAACAGGCCCTTCGGCCCACGATGTTGCACCGACCAGTTAAAAAAAAAAACTGTGACCCTCCAACCTAAACCAATTTCTTTTCGTCCATGAACCTATCTACGGATCTCTTAAACGCCCCCAAACTAGGCGCATTTACTACTGATGCTGGCAGGGCATTCCAATCCCTCACCACCCTCTGGGTAAAGAACCTACCCCTGACATCGGTTCTATAACTACCCCCCCTCAATTTAAAGCCATGCCCCCTCGTGCTGGATTTCTCCATCAGAGGAAAAAGGCTATCACTATCCACCCTATCTAAACCTCTAATCATCTTATATGTTTCAATAAGATCCCCTCTTAGCCGCCGCCTTTCCAGCGAAAACAATCCCAAATCCCTCAGCCTCTCCTCATAGGATCTCCCCTCCATACCAGGCAACATCCTGGTAAACCTCCTCTGCACCCTCTCCAAAGCCTCCACATCCTTCCTGTAATGTGGGGACCAGAACTGCACACAGTACTCCAAGTGCGGCCGCACCAGAGTTGTGTACAGTTGCAACATAACGCTACGACTCCTAAATTCAATCCCCCTACCAATAAACGCCAAGACACCATATGCCTTCTTAACAACCTTATCTACTTGATTCCCAACTTTCAGGGATCTATGCACACATACACCTAGATCCCTCTGCTCCTCCACACTATTCAAAGTCCTCCCGTTAGCCCTATACTCAACACATCTGTTATTCCTACCAAAGTGAATTACCTCACACTTCTCCGCATTAAACTCCATCCGCCACCTCTCGGCCCAACTTTGCAACCTGTCTAAGTCTTCCTGCAAACTACGACACCCTTCCTCACTGTCTACCACACCACCGACTTTGGTGTCATCAGCAAATTTGCTAATCCACCCAACTATACCCTCATCCAGATCATTAATAAATATTACAAACAGCAGTGGCCCCAAAACAGATCCCTGAGGTACACCACTTGTAACCGCACTCCATGATGAATATTTACTATCAACCACCACCCTCTGTTTCCTATCCGCTAGCCAATTCCTGATCCAATTTCCTAGATCACCCCCAATCCCATACATCTGCATTTTCTGCAGAAGCCTACCATGGTGAACCTTATCAAACGCCTTACTAAAATCCATATATACCACGTCCACTGCCTTGCCCCCATCCACCTCCTTGGTCACTTTCTCAAAAAACTCAATAAGGTTAGTAAGGCACGACCTACCTGCCACAAAACCATGCTGACTATCACCTATCAATTCATTACTCTCCAAATAACTATAAATCCTATCCCTTATAATTTTTTCCAACATCTTGCCGACAACAGAAGTGAGACTCACCGGTCTATAATTCCCGGGGAAGTCTCTGTTCCCCTTCTTAAACAATGGGACAACATTCGCTAACCTCCAATCTTCTGGTACTATACTGTCATAAAGTGCCCATGGCCCTTATGGCTAATTACTCACTGATATAAATTTGCTATTGTTTCAATATTGGGGTCTCCTCTACATTGAAGATGATCAAATTCAGGTTCATAGAAGCACTGAGTGTTTATAACATGGCCAAATAGGTTAATCATTAGCCTTTAAATCCTTCCAATATACCTGTTGGCAGGTAGTAAGAGAGCAGGCGTTCCCTGGTCAACCAAATTGCAGAAGGCAACAGCAAACCACTATAGCCCTCTGCCAGGCATAATCAAAGACAAAGAAAATTGTTAGAGTTGGAGAATGATAAGTCTCCAGGTCCTGATGGAGTTTATCCTCGGGTATTAAAAGTAGCTAGTGAGATAGTTGATGCATTGGTTTTAGTTTTCCAAAATTCCCTTGATTCGGGGCAAGTTCCATTAGATTGGAATGTAGCAAATGTAAATCCTTTATTCAAAAAGTGAGGGAGACAATTCATACTCATTTAAAAGCCTCATCCTGTTGCTGCTAGTATTCAACCAGGGGATTCACTATGTGGGAAGCATGAAACCCAAATCATTTGTTGCTTGTGGCTTCCACAGGTGGGTCCCACTTTCAAAGGCACTCAGTGCCTGATCGAAGCACCTGGCATCAGGAAGGGAGGAGGCTTGCTAAGAGCCACTCTTCCACCCTGGCTGCCGACCCGCCTCACCAACCCTCCCACATGATCCCCACACCATCACCCCCTCTCACCATCACTTGCGTGCTACCTAGGTCCCTTGGCGTTCCTGGGCTTTGGGTGGATGCCATACTGTCAACAGCCACTGCCTCCCTGCTGGTACTGCTGAGCAATTAAGGGCTGCCAGCTTCCAACTGGCTGGTTGATCTTAGCAAACCGCCCCCCGCGATGAGCAACTCACCTAGTACCATTTGTCCGCCTTTTCCCTGTCACCTGCATTTTCTTCCTTTTCAGATAACAGTCTAATACTCTGAGTGTCTTTAAGACAGAAATAGATATGTTCTTGAGGGGATCAAGGATTACGGGGAGAAGGCAGGAGAATGGGGATGAGAATCCTATCAGCCATGATTGAATGGTGGAGCAGACTCGAATGGCCTAATTCTGCTCCTATATCTTATGGTCTAATGATGAATGCTTCAATTGAATCTGCCTCCATCGCACTCAGACATTGCATTCCAAACCAAATCCACTCACTGCAAAAAACGTTTGTCTTCATATCACTTCTTTTTTTACTAATCACTTTGAATTTGTGCCCTCTTGGTCGCGATCCTTTCACGAGTGGGAATAGTTTCTCCCCATCTACTCTGTCCAGACCCCTCATGATTCTGAACACCTCTATCAAATCTCCTCTCAACCTTCTTCAGAGTGAGGATGGAGGGAAGAGCATACTGGCTGCCTTTACCACCCCCATATTGTTAAAAGTGATGATTCTTCCTTTTAGCCCAAGTACAATTTTCCAATTATTCTCACAATGCACGAACTTGTGTGCAGCCGATATCTAATAAAGCGTTTAGGAGAAATGTCTTCACCCAGAGAACGGCTAGAGTGGAACTTGCCACTACCAGGAGTAACTAAGGTGAATTGGATTCATGCGTTAAAGGGAAGATAGGTAGACGTACGAGGGAGAAAAGAGTAGAAAGGGTTATGCAGATCGAGTTAGATGAAGAGTGAAGCAAAGAGGCTTGTGTGGAGGATGAACACGCACCAGTTGGGCTAATTCATCTGTTTTTGTGCTGTAAGCAACAATAAAATTCTATGACGTATAAATAAGTCAAAAGCCGAGAAAAGAATTCCCAGTTGTGACAACATCCAGCAGCTTCTCACAGGACAAGGTGGCTACTGAAAGAATTGGGTATTTTCAAACTTTCGTTCCAATCCAGAAGCAGATTTTTTTTTAGCCAAATACTCATGTTTTTCCCTCCCTCAGTTCATAAATAGGTCTCACCCTCAACCGTCCTCTTCCTCACCCCCACCACCTTCCCCACCCACAATATCTCAATACCATCATGAAAAAAAAGGGTGCACTTCCTATGGAGATGCTGGGCCGTTCATTACAGAGGTTGCTGCTGAGTCTCCTGCCTAGCCTGAAGGAGTGCGGTCACCATGCTGCCCAAGTCAGACCTGTTCACTAACAATTTCTGGCAGCTTTGATCAGCCTGATGGCTCATGCAAGATACAGAGACAAAAATACGGGCAGAAACTAAGAAGCACTCCCAGCTGGCTGTCTGCATTACTAAAGCATACCACACACAATCCCACAACATATTATAGTCTTTAGAAATCTCCTCTTTTCCAGTTCATTCAGCAGCACCATTCAATAGACAAAGAGAAGAAATGGGTCACAGTTAATTCTAACATCCTTCGATTTGTGCTGGCTATTATTGCCACATTTGAATTGCATCGTATTGTATTGAAGGACATTTCCAGCAGTAACGCCACTTTTCAAGTTTTCTACGCATTTCAGGAGAAACATGTTCTTCAATTGAATAAGTGGAAAATTTGGTGTATTACAGGCCTCCAAACCCCCTCTGTCCCCACCCCTACAACACCCCCCCCCCCCCCCCCCCCCACTCCCCCCTGCTTCCCTAACTTTAGTCTCTGTCCCTATTTCCTTTGCACCTCTGGTGACTTAGCAGAAAGCAGAGAGAGGAGAGGAGGAGGGGGGGAAAACAGCAGAGAGAATGAAGGAGAACAAGGCGGTGGTAGAATTAATACTGTGAGAGCTTTCTTCAAGTTCAATGTTGATCAAGGCCCCAGCTGAAAGCCTTCACTTAATTTCCCACACATTTTCTGACCCCTTTTGTATGCCTTTTCTCAGAGGGATTTTGCCCATTTTATTGCGAACTAAGCAGTAAACTAATTATCTTGTTCAAATCCCTTTGTAACGCCCCTAATCCTATTAGCTGTAAGAATGTGTGAATAGCAATTGTGCATCAGAATATATCAGGCCGGCACGATCCAGGAGTATACTTCAGTTGATTCATTTGACAGGGACTTGAGTGGACACCCAAGGTTACTTGTTTCGAAGAACAAGAAAAAAAAAGGCTCACAAACGTGAAAGAGAAAGACAGCACTGTATCTTCAGTGACAGTTTCCTGCAGTCATTTACATCTACTCAAGTGTTACAAGCACCATCACAAATAGTTCACAACTCTACTTTAAATAGGCCCTCCCAACCTTTGACCTCACTTCACAGCTAAACTGAGCTTTTCTCTTTCCTTTCTATAATGAACGTTGTAATGAAGAGGGTAAAAGTATTACAATGTGTTAAAGCACAGGAAATGAATAACTGTTAGCCACAGCCTCTCTGGATCCTTTGAATCCCATTTCTTTTCTTCACAGGTCCTTGATTAAGGTTCCCTCTTGCTCTCTTGAAGATAAAGTAGTGGTTCCCTCCTGCTGCCCACAACTGAGTGAACTTTAATCACTTTTCCTTCTTTTTTCCCCCTCACATAAAAGTTAGAGGCAGTGCTCCATGAAAAGCCCATAGTCACGGTAAACATTAAAGAGCGTGAAATTCATCTGACTTCCATAAACGATGAGTCCGTCCCCTCCTATTCCAAACTTTGTCGTGCTGATGGTTTTGGGGGCTGCATTATTCTTATCCGAGAACAAATATTTGCTTTGGTTTGAGGCAGATAATGCTTCCTGGGAACTTCCAATCCTCCCCCATTCTAGAGCTAGCCAGCGCTTCCTTGGTTAAGAAGTTGAGAGGCAAGCGCCTGATGCCCATTCAATAGATGCTTCGTATGTTATTTTTAGACACAATTGTTTCACTTCAAGGTGAAAAGTCTCTAACTCTAAGCTGTTGTAAGAGATGTATGTTTTGCAGTGGTTTCCGTGGAAACACTTTCCGAACAGTACTTCCATAGATTTAATTAGTACCCTTTGTAGCATATTTGACAAAAATGCTGGAATTAATATAAGAACATGCACACATGGTGGCAGTCCAGCAATAAAAAGGATTATTTTCTGACTGCATTCCTGGTGGGGAATCTTGTTTGCTGAGAGGACATATAGGAAATTCAGGCATATTTCAATCTATGATTTTCTGACTATTCTCAAGGATGAAGCTGGAGAACTTCCCCTTAAAGTGTCAGCCTGTGACAGAGAGGTAGGATGAAAACAAATGAGAAAATACTGGAAATATACAACAGGTCTGTTAATATCCCAGCAGAGAAAATAATCAGGTTTCAGTAAGGACTCATCTCAGTTCAGAGCAGCACTGGAGATATTCATTTGTCTTTGCGCTTTTCAGATATTCACGGACCTGCTGTGCATTGCCAATCATTTTCTGTTTTGCATTTTTGATTTCTACACTTGGCGGCCCTTTTTATATCCACATGGTGGCAGACTCCAGGTTTGTGTCTATATTTCCCTTGATAGCGAGCTTTCAATTATTAGTCACGGGCCAGAATTCTCCAATGTCGTACGGTCCGCTACCAATGAGAATGGAGAATTTGGTGCTCAGTCAAATCTCCGCTCACGACAGCAGGACCGGATAACTCCAGCCCCCAATGAGGTAGTAATTTTTAAAAGGGAAAGTAAAGTGGAAACCAGATACTTCCCAACAGGAAGGGAAAAGGAAGCTGAAGGGGTAGCCCATCACTGCAGCTTCCACACCTCAAGTAAATTGCTCGGTTGCAGAGGCCAGAAGCTATAAATCCATTCTACCATTTCAGTGGACAATATACAGTGTAGAGAGTGGAATTAGACAAGGAACTAAGGAGTAGAAGAAACAAAGTTGTTTTAAAATGTGTTTCTGACAGAAAAAATAATTTCAAAAACATTAATAATTGCAGAAGATGAGTGACAAGGACCATCTTTTCTAGATAGCTGGTGAATTTCATGCTGTTTAGTCTATGACTATGACCTTTTCACTGAGCCTTGGCCCTATCATCTGTGTACTGCAGATGGCTAGCTACCAAGAGACAGTGACAGGAGCTTGAGTACAGGTTGTATGCTAACACTGTTGGCTGGGGAATGGTTTATGAAATGTGATGATGTGGAGATGCCAGCGTTGGACTGGGGTAAGCACAGTAAGAAGTCTCACAACACCAGGTTAAGACATGTGGCCAGGGGTGGTTAGAGGATTGTGGCTAGGATGCAAAACTAAAGAAGGCTAGAAAACTATTTTGCAACTGAGGCAGAAAATATACTGGAGTAAAAAAAATCACAAATTACAATCCCTCTTAATTATGATGTGGAGATGCTGACGTTGGATGGGGTGGGCACACAGGTAGGCTCAGGTGAGTGATGAAGGAGCAGCGCTCCGAAAGCTCGTGATTCCAAATAAACCTGTTGGACTTTAACCTGGTGTTGTGAGACTTCTTACTGTGCCCTCCTTAATTAGTGAAGTGATTAAAAATTGTAAAAACACAGTATGCAATATATTTATGTCATGGCAAAAGGCTTATTTTGAATTTTAGAAAACGTAATACTATTGAGATATGGAGCTGGATTTTGGTGGTAGGGGGTTTACAGGGATACAGGAAGGCCTGTTGACCCCGGAAGCAGAGTGTTGACAGGCATGGCAATGGGAGAGTGATGAGGTGGGCTGGGTTAGAAACCCACCTCAGTTCTCTGGGACTTGATGCCAGTTTAAAAAAAGGTTCGGCCATCTAACACTCACCCCTCGCACCTCTTTACTCCCCACACAACCCCATGGCCCCTTCATCCAATCTCCATAGCCATTCATTCAGTATCCATATTTGTCAGACCTCAGGAGCCATATGGAGATAAAATAACTTCCAGTAATCTAATACAGCTCTCACTTCTATACACTTAGTTATGAAAAACAATTATATTCATAAAATTCATTCAAAGCTTTTAAATCTCAAGTGGTTAATGTATAAAAACAAATGAACTTCTATTCAGACCCCACATCAAAGACAACTAATCCTTCAATAAATCAAACCATAAATTAAACTGTGAACTCAGAACCCCCTACAGACATAATTGTAGCTTTTGAAACTAAGTCATGTATTCATGATGACATAATGATATCCCTTAGGGTAATGTGAGTGCTACTGAAAACACATGACCAGATGCTATTTTTGTTAACCTGTCAATCAAATCAGTCCAGCATCGGGCTTTTTAAAACTCCCACTGACAGCTATAGCTTTTTTTTAAGTTTAAAGAGCAGGGCATTTGGAAAACTTCTGATTAAGATAGTTAGACAGACATCATTCATAACCATTTAAGTCGAGTCCATCAGTTTGTGACTCCAACACTTTGGGTCAAGGCCCTGAGATCAGCTAAAATGAGGTCTGTCTGAATTCAGTACGAAGTTCAAATGGCCCCACTGAGTCCTGATTTCCCTCCTGGCTAATTCACACCCCACTCCCATTCCGCTACCCCCAAAATCTGTTGAAAATGGAGGTGAGACATCTGCATCCGGATCCTGTCCATCATTTTTAAAAGTGTCGAGTTTTCCTGACTTCACAAAAATCTGGCTTTAATTGGTTGCCAAGGTAAAAAGCTGCTGCTTTTCAAAATGTTATACCTCAAATTAGTGTGTGGCTGGATGTGAAATACTAATAATAGCAGATTAACCACTGAACCATCAGCGTGGAATCAATGTTACCTGGACCTTAATCTTATTCAAAAATTATATTTGTTTTTGCAAGTTGTTTAAACCTTGAGGAAATGAGTCTAAAATCTTCGGCACATAGGATTGAACAACATTTCAAGAAAAATGAACCACATTTAAAATAATCGAACAAGGACAATGATGTTTCCCATGTCTTTCATCTTTACCAGAAATTAGCAGAAAAATGCTATGAAAAAAATCAGAAGAAAAATGCTATGAAATTACAGGGCAATTTACCATTATTGGAGGGCTGTGATTGAAAAGAAAGTCATTTAGCCATTATAAATCCCAACAAGCACATGCAGGCCAACTGATCTTTTTAAAATACCCTTTCTGTGAACAGTTTCCTAAATTTTAAAATAAACTGCTAAATGGGTTCAACATTTGAAGATTTCATCTCCTTGTAGCAGTTTGCTCCCTGACAGTCCGAATGCTAACATTTATTTTCCACTGTCCTTCTGCTATTCCATATCCAATCTAATCTTTGATTCACTTTGACAACACTAATGATGAGAATAAATTAGTATCATAAACAAGAGACACGACAGCCTATGCTGTCCATTTCCTGTGTCAATATTCAAAATTAACAACATACATGTCTCTACACTACTTGAACTCACCAAACAAACAGCACCCATGAGAATGTAGAGCTCCCACTATGCCCAATCAAACAGAATGGCGACAGATTAAGTTGCACAGATCCGTGCCTGCACTTCTCCATTTGCCCACCCGGAGGCACTCAAATGCCTTGGAAGAAGTGAACTATTGTGGAGCCAGCCAATAAGTTGTTGTTGGAGCACCTCACATAGTTTTGGCATGTCCAATCTCAAGAAGAATTTTGAAAACTCAGCCTTTACTTTTCATCTTGCAGAAGGAAACACAAGTGAATTACAAATGGTTGGGCTATTCAGTGTTAATTGATCTTCAATCTTATACTCCAATTCTGAATCCCACTGTAACATTATTATGAGCACAGAATGGCAAAGAAGATTAACTGAGTAACCAGATATGTGTTCATTAACAGAATATGTTGACTCATTTGGCCATGGTATCCTTTTCAATGATTAAAAACTACAATCAAAGTTTTCTTCTTTTCATTCTCTGGGCATGGATCACGCCTTCAGTACCTTGTCCAAGAGACACTTGGCAGTCTCGATGCTGAGATTAAGTAGGCTATTCAATCACAGGGAGCATCACAGCCACGCCTGAATCTATCCTCAATTAGATAGTGATCAGGAACAGGAACCTTGGCTGAATTTCCCTTCCCAGGGCCTCGAGGTCAACTGTAATCCCCACCACTGCTTCAACTCTGAATGAGATAATTCATCACAGATTAGGGATCGAACCTGAGATTTTCTTGCTGTGTGTGGCTCAGCTCCTCACTGAATAAACTTGTTAAGCAATTGAGGCTGTCATAGCCACAATTTTAAAAAAACATTTCAAGGGGGTACAAGAGTTATTAATTGATGTGTAATGAAGAAAAAATAAGCAAGTAATTTTAGACAACCATGTTGACTATTTTCTTATAGTAACAGCAGCGTGTAACTAACTGTGAAGAGTAGGTGATTTTTGAGACTCCCAGGGCTTGGACAGAACTGCTAGCTGAGTGCAAAAAAAGCTCCTCATGTTACACACACTGCCTAATTACATTAGTGCAGTATCGTATATTCTGTGTTTATTATCTCCATTAGCAAGACCCTTTCCATTTGCCGCTTTAATTGCATGTGGTGCTAGTTTTGTTGTGGCTACTTGATGCACTATTTGAAATCCTAACAGTTGGACAGTGAGGTGCCAAACAGCTGTGCCTTTTCTGAATCCTCATTACTGCAATGTCTAATCCACAACCTCTTGTGCTAAACCCCAGTGGCTGCAATCCTTGCTTCAATATGCCGCCATCATTTTCCTTCACTTTTTTTTAAAAGGCTAAGGAAATCTAAAAAAAAGAAAAAAAAACTCTGCCTTTGAATATTTTTATGCTCTTTAGCCCAAGCTAACCTTACTTAACAAGCAAACTCCAGACCTGCTGCTTTCCCCCTGTGGCCAACTTCACTTGTTCAAAGGCTCTGGTAATCTTGGAACTTTGCATTAGCTTTCAAATGAACTGTTGCCTGCAGCTGTTATTAACCAGATTTGGCTCCATGGATTTCCATTGACAAGTACCTCTTATACAGAGGGTATAAATTGCTAACACATGCTTCCAATTTTTTATTTGCCCAGTTTCAGGCTGGTGGTTCTCCCCTTCAGTAGGACATTGCTACATACGTTCCCACAGACACTCAGGAGGCTTGAAAGGGAGCCTAAACCCTGGCATCATGATTACCAAAGCTAGACTACCTTCCAAACTCACGACAGCTTTGTGAATTGACAGGAACATGAGGAAATTCCAATTGAGAAATCTTCACTGACAATAAATGACTGCTTTCATTGTACTTTGCTTTTTTTTTCCTCAAGCTTGCCTCCAAATATTGCACACTGAATAGATGTTTGACCTCAAGCAACCCAACATTGAAAAAGTTTCCATTTCCTTTGCAGCTGACTCCATAACAATTACTGATTATGGCTTCCAAGCCACACAATAAGAGTTGAAGACAGAAGACAGTATTAGAGAGAAACTAAAAATTCACAAGGAATTAAAAACAATCTACAAGACTCTTGTACTCCAGGCATTCACATGGCAGCAAGACTTACCAACTGAATGGTGGGAATTTCCTTCACTCAGATGTACCATAGCTCTCACAAGAATTTGAAAATTGCTGTGTGCGCTCTATTACAAAATGATAAAACCCCTGTTGTGCCCATTGTCATATGTGCCAGGCTGAGAGTGCAATGCCATTTAATGATTGCACAAGTACGATCAAGCATTTATTACTGATCATTCATTACTATTGATGGGTGGTTCTAATTATAATTATAGCTTGACCTTTCCCCCAGCAATTGACAATGCGATGCCTCTTCTTCACTTCTATTATGCCTCCATGTAACTCCATATCAAGAGCTCCCCATTACCAGCTGACCAATCAGTAAATGTGCTCACCTCAGATTAGTTGTCGATTTTGCTCCCAACTGCTTTGCCCAATGGTGCCACCCTTCTGGTTCATTTGGGGTAAAATTCCGCAGTTAATCCTTCAGCAATTTCACCAAACAGCATTACCGTCTGAGGGGGAGATTGTCCAGGCCATTAGCCCCAGCCGAGATTCCCAAGTGTCCATTGAATTCACTGGGCGTCAAACCCCTTGCGAGTCTCCCGGCCCGCTCACCCTGGCGAGGTCAGGTTCTCACCCAGAACCTGATCAGAACTCATTAGCATCCATTTCAATCTCTTTAGTGAGACTAAAGTGGAATGCTGCGGTCTCCCATGTTGTTCTCTCCCGCCTGCACATCCCCCACAGCTGGAGGTCACGTGGACAACAATCACTACTGGTCCTAAAAAGCGGGGACCAGATGCCATGGACTCAAAAGTGGAGCAAGGAGGTAAATACTAGTTTTAACTTACAACCATGGTGTCCATGGGCTATGCAGCCTCTGCGAGACTGCAGAGGGGAATCCCTCAAACGACCCGGGGGAGGGGGGGTTCACCTCAGAGGTCTTCCCTGGGATGGGGTTTGGGTGGTTGGTCTCTCTTGTTATAGAAGGAGTGCATAGAAAAGTATAACAGGCTGATTCCTGGGATGGCTGGACTGATGTGTGAGGAGAGATTGAATCGATTAGGATAGTATTTGCTGGAGTTGAGAGAAATTAGGTGAAATCTCCCAGAAACCTATAAAATTCTAACAGGACTAGTCATTGTAGATGCAGGATTGTGATTGTTCCTAATTGTGGGGAGTCTAGGACCAGGGGTCACAGTCTAAGGATAAAGAATAAACCTTTTGGGACTGAGAAGAGAAATTTCTTCATCCAGGGGGTGGTAAACCTGTGGAATTCATTACCACAGAAAGTAGTTGAGGATAAAAATATTGTGGCCAGGATTCTCCGAATGAAATTCAAAGTCCCCAATTTGCATTAAAACGGGAGTAACTCGTGCCAATTTTTTGAGTATAATTTTCAGATTGACTCTCTGCATCACAGAGTGTCAGAGAATCAATCTGAAAATCACACTAAAAAAATTGGCGCGAGTTACTCCCGTTTTCATGCAAATTGGGGATTTAGGGGGCAGAGTGCCTTAGCGGGACTCACTCTGAAAAGCAGTGGGCAGGGCCTATTCCCACTGGAGAGGCCGGCAGCATAGCGCTGAGCGAACCACTGCGCATGTGCCAATCTGTCAGCTCCAGAATCAGCGCATGCGTAGTTGCCCCACACTGCCGGCCTCCCAATCGCTGGCCTTGCAGAGCCCCCCAGATCTTCCTGTGGAAGCCCCGAGTCTCCCTCCTCCACCTGTGCCCCACCCCCCCTTCCCCTGGCCAGCCCCGACCTCCCTGACCCCCCATCCAGTCAGCCCCAATCTCGCGATCCCTCCCCTCAGCAGTCACAACCCCCCGCCCTCGAGATGTCCTGACCTCCCCAGCCCCCCAATATTACCGGAATGGCCAGCCCCGATCACCATCCTCCCTCCCTCTGCCCGCAATCATGCTGAATGAAGAGTGGAAGCAGGAAACCCCCACCGATCACCCCTGCCCCCAATAGGCCCCACCGCCTAGGCACTGCCCGATTCCTGGTGGACAGTGAATGTGACTTCAATCCCGGGTCCGCTAATAAAATGGAAATCCAGATTTCCATATGCTAATCAGCTCCGCGCCAATTTCCGAACAGAGCAGATTACTCTGGAAATCTTCGGCTGGGAGATGTGCAGAGGCCATGGTGCTCAGCGGGAAGCTCACAAAATGGCCTCCGCTGATGTCCCCGGGCCCGAGCAGCACAGCACACCAGGCTGAAAGAATCGCCCCCTTGTATGTTTTCAAGAAGGAGTTAGATATAGCTCCTGCGGTGAAGGGGATCAAAGGGCATGGGGGAAGAGGTGGAATCAGGCTGTTGAATTGCATGATCAGCTATGATCATAATGAATGGCGGCGCGGGTTCGAAGGCCGAATGGCCTACTCCTGCTTCCATTTTCCATGTTTCTATGTAATATGGCAAAACATAGTAAGATATCCCGCATTGACACATCGTGCAGGCCTCTCCTATTTACCGGCAAGTTGATTAATTCTAATAAAAAGGAAATAGAAAGATGTGCATTTACATAACACTTTTCACAACTACTGGATGTCTCAAAGCACTTTACATCATTGAAGTACTTTTTAATTGTAGTCAATATTCTAGTATCGGAAACTAAAATTCATCAAACAATGCAAAGCTGTCAAACACCTTAGTACATGATCCCTAACTCATTACTATCTGACCAACTTAGTTTGCCTCACTCAGGCTAAACTTCTAAAGAATGCAGCAGATATGAAGAATTGATTCTTAAATCAACATTATTCTTGTTGTGTAAGAATTAATTATTATTTAGCTGAAGATTATTCATATCATGGACAGGCAATCTTTTTATAAACCTCTATCCGGTTGCCAAGAAAGCTACAGCAAAGGTGCATTGTCTGGTATATTTAGTGAACAGAGAACACAGCATTATCTGCATGACCAACCATGGTACAATTAAAGGGAGTGGCACAGCATTTAGTGTTCCTTTATAAGGGCTGCATTGACGGAGTGCTAATTTTAGCTACCCATGTGCACCTCTGGTTTCCATTCCTCCAGAATGTCCTGATTTCTCCGTAAATTTAAGATTAATCCCTTGGATATTCCTGTGAGCAGATCAGGAGAAAAGTCATAGAAAAAAATAACAAAAATTGTGGATTCTTTTTCATTTACTTTTACTTATTCCAACAAAAGGAAATTGGACGTGGAGAAAAATGCTGTTTGAATGGGCAAGAGGTGGCATCATCCGACCAAAGTTGGCAATCATGGGCAGGATTTTCATTCACAAGGTGGATAGCATGAGTGAGGAAACTTCCCGCTTGCTGCAGCCACTTTGGGAAAAAAATGGCCCCTCAGATGCAATTTTCATTTCAGAGAGGAAGAAAGGTGCGGGATGAAATTGGGACCTCTGCTCCCAGACACAGATCAGAGGAGTGCGGGTGCCAAGATGGGTTGTTTTAAAGGCTCATCTTGTTCTCTTGGTCTTCATCACAGTTGTTTTGTAAAATATTAGGCCATTGAGCCGTCACACCTGCCACCCACTCATGTCCCATCCATGCCAACTCATGCCAATCCATGCCACCACCCACCCCCAATGGCCCTTTCAGCTCCTGTGCCAACTTAATTCAAACCCTGTTCCCCACCCATGTTTACGGCCATAGCCTGCAGGCCAATTTAACGCCAACTCATGTTAACCTATGCTCCTATCCATTGCCCTTACACACTCCATGCACAATGGGCAGACCTCGAGGGCATATTAAGATGAAATAAAATATAAAGGTGTAAACATCTATTACAGTCTTTACAATGGTTAGAAATCCCTCCCATTTACAAAAGCACATTCGAAATATTTTTAAAAACAAGTAATTAATCCCTTATACAAACAAACAGAATTAACTTCATAACCCCACCTCATAGACACCTAATCCTTTACAAATTATTTTGAGCTGTCAATCAACCTATGAACACATGAAAGCAGCCGAGCATTTATAATGATATAATAATACTGCATGGGGCAATGTTCCGAAAAAAGCTATTGTAAATACTAGACAATGTTGTTTCACTTATCACTGATATAGGTGGGCTGTTTTATTACTATTCAAAAAGTGATGAGCATTTAATAACTTCACAGCTTAATAGTTCTACAGACCTTATCAACCCTTCAGGGGCATTTACATCTCCTACACAAATCCATAACTCTCATGCCCCTGGTGTGCAACTTTCTTCTGGCTGGGAGAATTCCGCCCATTGGATCTGTCTGACTGAATTTAAAAGGCCCTGTCGAGTTTGGGTTACCCTCATGTAAGAGTCATGCCTGACCTCCTTTCCCCTACCGGCAAAAATTGTTTCTGTTGGAAAAGGGAACAGGACATCTAAATCTGGGATCCACCAACATCAATTTTAAAGGTCCGCAGAACACTGACTCCATGAATATTTGGCCCCATAAATGCACCTGTTAGTGACTGAAGAGCAGCACTTGGAACAAGGCAGGAATCAGGTCATCATTTTGGAACAATATTGTATCAAGGGAAACTGACTTGTCACTAGAATGAGCAAATATTGTTCAAGCCAACAAGCTTGTCCCTTCCACTGTCATGCACAGGCTGTTTGTCATACATTAAAATAACAATCAAGCAAAAATACATTTTTCAGTCCATTCCTCCTCATTCAAAGTTTACTTTGAACTCATAGAGTCATAGGGGTTTACAGCATGGAAATAGGCCCTTCGGACCAACTTGTCCATGCCGCCCTTTTTAAAAAAAAAAACCCTAAACTAATCCCAATTGCCCGCATTTGGCCCATATCCCTCTATACTCATTATACCCATGTAACTATCTAAATGCTTTTTAAAAGATAAAATTGTACCCGCCTCTACTACTACCTCTGGCAGCTTGTTCCAGACACTCACCACCCTGTGTGTGAAAAAGTGCCCCTCTGGACACTTTTGTATCTCTCCCCTCTCACTTTGAACCTATGCCCTCTAGTTTTAGACTCCCCTACCTTTGGGAAAAGATATTGACTATCTACCTTGCCTATGCCCCTCATTATTTTATAGACCTCTATAAGATTACCCCTCAGCCTCCTACGCTCCAGAGAAAAAAGTCCCAGTTTATTCAGCCTTTCCTTATAAGTCAATCCATCAGGTCCCGCTAGCATCCTAGTAAATCGTTTCTGCACTCTTTCTAGTTTAATAATATCCTTTCTATAATAGGGTGACCAGAATTGCACACAGTATTCCAAGTGTGGCCTTACCAAAGTCTTGTACAACTTTAACAAGATGTCCCAACTCCTGTATTCAATGTTCTGACTGATGAAACCAAGCATGCCGAATGCCTTCTTCACCACTCTGTCCACCTATGACTCCACTTTCAAGGAGCTATGAACATGTACCCCATGATCTCTTTGTTCTGTAACTCTCCACAACGCCCTACCAGTAACTGAGTAAGTCCTGCCCTGGTTCAATCTACCAAAGTGCATCACCTCGCATTTGTCTAAATTAAACTCCATCTGCCATTCGTCAGCCCACTAGCCCAATTGATCAAGATCCCGCTGCAATTGGAGATAACCTTCCTCACTGTCCACCATGCCACCAATCTTGGTGTCATCTGCAAACTTATTAATGATGCCCCCTAACTGTTCTAATCAAACTCTTCAATTTAAATGGCTGGATAAATTTGCTCTCTTATTTGTGGGAAATTAATTCTGAACCAAGGAGTGTCGCCAGCTACCTGTTTATGCTACTCAATATATGAAAATAAATGATAGCCCAGCTTCTTGGCTGAGGGGCAAGTCAACTGGGGTGAACAAGAGAGAGCAATCTAAACAAATGAAAAGGAACCCCATAAGATATATTGCGGTAAACGCAACATCTTAAAGCAATACAAACTGCACCCTAAGAGATCATTACATACTCTCCCTGGATTTTAAAGCAAAGCTAACCAAAGACTCTCTCTAATGCAGCAAGAACACACCAGAAAAGCTAGAGCACTCCAAGAGTTGTGTTTTTAAAAAAAATAATTTGGTATAAAGCACTTTTGTTTATATAAGGCATAACTCATGGCAATAAATCATATATAAAATCAATATTTAACAAAACTGGCAATATTTGGAATGCAGGGTGAAGCAAGTCAAGAGAAAAATAAACAGAACCCAAATGTCACATTCTCTCTATACCAACAATGTATTTTGCACCGCATTCTTACATAGTATAATATTAACATATATTTTCTAAATAAGATGGTTAAGGTACGGTTAATGTAAACCACAACTTATTGAAAGACTATTTAAGAAATGCATTATTTTTTTCTTAAACTTAGCATTTCCATCTAAAAATGTCTTCTTTTTCATTGGGCCTAATAATGCAATATGAGTTGTTAACCAAAAAGTTATACTCTGTGGCAAATTAATGCACTTATCACAATCTCTACTGCCACTGGAATCCTATCTCCAAACGAACCCATTAGAGACTCGGAGATAATTCCTGCGGGACGTTGATAAATCATGCCCAGCTCTTATCTGAACCAGCACTAATTAACTTGGAGGCAAAACAAATGATCAACAACATTACCTATTCTGGGCACAACTAAGAATTGTCGAAAAACAGAAAGAGATTCCATTGAGGGCCTATAAGATGCTTAATGCCTCCTGTCCTATGTCTAAGATAGCTCTGAGATATATTTTGCTGATAAGTATTTAAATTGCACAGCTCTAAGTGCCCTTTTCTGTCTTCGTTTTTAAACAGTGATAAGGCAACAGCAGTTTGCCTTTAAAACCTGCAAGTTCTTGTCTTGCGATATTTCACAGTTCTGGAGTTCAGCACAGCCAATTCAGCTGCAAATAAGGAGCAGGCGTGATAACAGTTCACTCCCTCAATAAAGGGAAGCAAAGGAAAATGGTGACATAGTGGTAATAATGTCACTTGATCAGTAATTCAGAGGCCTTTGGGGACATGGGTTCAAATCCCACCATAGCAGCTGTCAATTTGATTATTTAATAAATCTGGAATTCAAAAGAAGCTAGTCCCAGTAAAAGTGGCCATGACACTATTGTCGATTATCATAAACATCCTTGAGGGAAGGAAATCTGCCATCCTTACTTGGTCTGGCCGAGATAAGTCACCCAGTTGTATCAAATTGCTACACTACAGAAAAGTTAACAGCATCAGAAATGACAATGGCATATCCAGCTCTGCAAGACCCTCTTTACAAGCATCTGGGGTCTTGTGGAGAGCTGTCCCACAGACTAGCCAAGCCACAGTTTGACAAAAGTCATAGTCACCGAATAATATCTTACAGACAATAGCCCAGACACCACGGTCGCTGGTATGTCCTGTCCCATCAGACAGAGCAACAAGAGGTGGCAGCACGGTGGTATACCATCAAGAGGGAGTGGCCCTGGGATCCTCCACATTGACTCTGTACCCCATGAGGTTTCAAAAGCATCAGGTCAAATATGGACAAGAAGATGATCTGCTGATTACCACCTACCTACCGTTGTAGGATGGAATATCTGAGAAGTTATCTTAGGGCTAATTCCAGGTACTTGTACTCCCACTGGGGAACAGTGCATGTGGGCAATGCAATGTGCTACATAGTTCATAACTTTCAGTCCATTACATTTAATGGATGGATATCAGGGGCTACAATCTTGTGATTTCCAGTATTGCACTCCTGTAACTAAAAATCCACACAGGAAGGACAGAGACCTGACATTAGCCATGCAGTGATAAAACAGGGGAGAGAAAGAAAGACAGATGGGAATGAGAGAGGGAGACATGGGCACTGGTGGAAGTTGAACCTGAAACAAAATCTGGTGCTAAAGCATAAATTATACAGAGAATTATTGATCTAGAGAGGAAAATAGCTCTATCCAGAACAATAGTTGTAATTGACTGATAACTGAAAAAGAAACACTGCATAAGCCACAAGATCATGTGATAAGTAAGCGAAAGGGATAACAATGTAATTTCTTAAAACTGCAGGGAGTCAAAGACTTGAAAGTGACAAATAGATTTTTGGATTTTATAAATAATAGCATATGGTGCAGGGGTTAAGTTGATAAAATTATACAAAACGTTGGTTAGAGCACAGTCAGAATAATAGCTGGGATTTTGGCATCCATTAAAGAAAAGTATGAATTTTTGCTCCTGGGCCGGCAGAATTCCCGACTCTGTGAACCCAACTCCTGAAAAATTGCTAGAATTTCTGGTTTTCATTTCTGGGGATGGGGGTGAGATGTAATGGGAGTCCTCAACACTCCAAGCCCTATCCATACCAACTCATCTCACTTTATGCCCTTCCACCCATGCCCCATGGCCCCTCATATCTTCCATGCGAACCAGTTCTCCTTACCCAGAATCCACCACTACATTTCCAAAGGCTACCCTACTTTTTCAACGAACTCCGGCAACTTTAGGCTTTTTCCTGATAGGTCTGAAGTGCACAAGTTGTGTTTTGGACAGCCCACTAGCCAAAATTGGCATTGATCTGGCTGAAGACAGCTGCACTTTAACATGTACAGTTGTCTCCATGAACCACAGATATACAAAGGCCCTATTTCTCCAACTGCAGCCCCCCACCCCCCTGCAAAACTTCTCACCCTTTTGGCTAAGATGAAGCCCAGATGGGGTGCAATGCCTCATCTCTCAAGGACCCCACGCAACCTAGACATTCTCTCTTCCACTTTCTTCCATCGGGAAAAAGATACAAAAGTCTGAGATCACGTACGAAACGACTCAAGAACAGCTTCTTCCCTGCTGCTGTCAGACTTTTGAATGGACTTACCTTGCATTAAGTTGATCTATCTCTACACCCTAGCTATGAGTGTAACACTACATTCTGCACTTTCTCATTTCCTTCTCTATGAACGGTATGCTTTGTTTGTATAGCACACAAGAAACAATACTTTTCACTGTATACTAATACATGTGACAATAATAAATCAAATCAAATCAAATTTTGTCAGCTTGGATTTTGCTTGTTCCTCACGTGGGGACCATAAATTGGATTGAATTTGAATTGGGTTTTTTGACTGAAATAAAAGTATTAAAAGGTACACATAAAAATAACTTCTTGGCCTTTTAGCTAAGATCCCAAGCCCAAGATCACATGATTTTCTTGTCAGCTTGGATCTTGTATGTCTCTCTCTTGTGGGGGCCATGAATTGGATTTAATTTGAATTGATTTTTGGAGCAAGCAAGGAGATGGATTAAAGGCTTGCCCTGAACACTTTATACACCGGCTTTGTAACTTTCAGAAAGGAATAATTTAAGGAGGCCAGGACATCTGGATCCCAGGTGCCTGTTTTACTACGACAGAGAGCCTCCCCATGTGTACAAAAATTCAGGCCATAGACCATTGAGAGGGCCAAGTGTGGATTTGCCAGGATGATAATAAAATAATAGTGATAAAGAGAGATATTGGCTAATCCCACAAAAACAGATTTAAGATTAAGAGAAGATTTAACAGTGGTTTATTTTTAAATAATGGTTATTTTTTGATGGATTGAATAGGAAATTGCTATTTGCTCTGGCTGAAGAACCATTGATGAGGAGGGTCATCAGTTTAAAATTGAGAAGAAGAGAGTGAGGTAAGAGGTTCGCAGGCATTTCTTTTATGCCGAGGGTTGTTGGGAGTATACGTTGCTCGTCCCTGGGAGTGATTGAGGCAGAGGCCATTTCATCTTTCCAATGGAAATTGGTTTAATATTTGAAGTGGTCAAGAATACAAGTGTATGACAACCTCTATTTCAGCCCAACAATCTTGAGATGTGCTTCTTTTGAATCACTCAGCTCTACAGGAACTAACCTTCCTATCCTGCTGCATATTTGTGCACAATTCTGTTCTTCCATCCCATGACAAATTAAGAATTTAAAATGATCAAAAATATGAAAATATATCTGACTAGACGGTGGGTTTTTTCACTGCATCACACCTTGCTGTACACATAATGTTTTTGCTGTCAGTCTAAAGCTACCAATCAAATTGATGATAGGCTTTCTGAAATTGATTCTATAAACTGAAGCCTTCTATTTCATTGTGAGGGCAGAAAAAGATGAAATTGATAAAGGAAAATCACATTGTATTGCTTGGACGAGTTGTCTAATGGAATTTCAGCAGTCCATCTTGACAAATCTAAGCTGTCACTTGCCAGCTCTTTTGCACCAGCAGACAATTACTGATAATAGGCAATTAAAGCAAATTCAACAATCATTTCTTTCAAATCTTTTACAGACTTTCTTTTTGATCATTTAGTGTTGTATAATGGACCCTGCCCCTACATGCCCCAGAACCAAAATGTAGATCTGATACTCTAATGCTCTGGGCATTCTCCTTCTCAATGAACCATGCATCACTGGATTCTGTAGTGCCTGATTTCCTAATAATCAATAGAAGCACATTGTTCTGGTACGTGCCAGTTTTCATAGAATCATAGAAATCCTGCAGTGCAGAAGGAGGGCCATTCGGCCCATTGAATCTGCACCGACAACAACCCCACACAGGCCCCATCCCCAAAACCCCACATATTTTTTGGATTTGATTTGATTTATTATTGTCACATGTATTAACATAGTGAAAAGTATTGTTTTTTGCGAGTTATACACACAAAGCATACCGTTCATAGAGAAGGAAATGAGAGAGTGCAGAATGTAGTGTTACACTCATAGTTAGGGTGTAGAGAAAGATCAACTTAATGCTGGGTAAGTCCATTCAAAATTCTGATAGCAGCAGGGAAGCAACTGTTCTTGAATCGGTTGGAATGTGACCTCAGACTTTTGTATCTTTTTCCCGACAGAAGAAGGTGGAAGAGAGAATATCCGGAGTGCGTGGGGTCCTTAATTATGCTGGCTGCTTTTCCGAGGCAGCGGGAAGTGTAGACAGAGTCAATGGATGGGAGGCTGGTTTGCGTGATGGATTGGGCTACATCACGACCTTTTGTAGTTCCTTGCAGTCTTGGGCAGAGCAGGAGCCATATCAAGCTGTGATACAACCAGAAAGCATGCTTTCTATGGTGCATCTGTAAAAGTTGGAGAGAATCGTAGCTGACAAGCCAAATTTCCTTAGTCTTCTGAGAAAGTAGAAGCATTGGTGGGCTTTCTTAACTATAGTGTCGGCCCTGTTAATCCCTCTAACATACACATCCCGGGACACTAAGGGGCAACTTAGCATGGCTAATCAACCTAACCTGCGCATCTTTGGCCAGTGGAAGGAAACCGGAGCACACGGAGGAAACCCAAGCAGGCACAGGGAGAACGTGCAAACACAGACAGTGACCCAAGCCAGGAATTGAACCCCGGCCCCTAGCATTGTGAGGCAGCAGTGCTAACCATTGTGCCACCCTGCCATTTTGCGAAACTTATAACCACCAAGCCAGTTTGATTCAGAAACCCACAGCTGCCTGTCAAACCAAACCTTCCAGACTTGCATATACATACCAACTGCGAGGAAGACCCGGGTAGCATTCTCAGTTTTTGGTGAGATAGCTTTTTTCAGATGGGATTGTAAATTGAACTCCACATTTGTTACTTGCTTAGGGAATGGGGAAATTAAATCAGGCAGAATTCCTGCTCCTGATCAACAACAGAAGTGGTTTTCAGTCATCGTCTAAATATGTGGAAATAGGACAAGGGGTAAAACTGGTGGTAAAACAGCTGGATTGCTACTTTCCTATAGTCAAAGAGGAGGCGATGGCCTAGTGCTATTATCGCTAGGCTATTAAACCAGAAACTCAGCTAATTTTCTGGGTATCTGGGTTCAAATCCTGCCATGGCAGATGGTGGAATTTGAATTCAATAAAAGAAAACCTGAAATTAAGAATCTACTGATGACCATGAAACCATTGTCGGAAAAACTCACCAGGGTCACTATTGCCCTTTATAGAAGGAAATCTGCAGTCCTTACCTGGTCTGGTTTACGTGTGACTCCAGAACCACAGCAATGCTCTCAACTGCCCTCAGGTAACTGTGGATGGGCAATAAATGCTGTCCAGCCAGCGATGCCTATGCCCCACAAATGAATAAAAAAAAATATCCTGCCAACATGCTCTGCTTCGGTTTACACAATGAAAGCTGGTCGAGTTACTGGGGAGCAGCTATCATTAACGCAATTGTATCCGAGAATGATGCCTGGAGACGAGGAGAGAAAATATAATCACTGTTTTTAAAAAGGAATAATAATTTGACAAATGGCTCAAACTAAAATAACCAATTAGAAACTCAGAATCGGGACCTGAATTGGGGAATTTGGAAGATTCCGTCCAACTTAAAAGGGCAGACGAGGCCCGGATGTGGAAGTCCCACACTCATTTCTGACAGGGTCAATTTTTGCCCACAGGGGAGGGGGTGGAACATGATTTACAAAAGGGGGAAATCCCTAAACTGAGGTGTGAAGATCGGTGTGTGATCCTTTTAAAAGAGAGCCTCAATCTCTGATGGAAAATGCCAGGAATCTCCCCCAAACACACTGAGACCCCTCTACACTCACATGGACAACCACCCCCTTCCCCCCAAGAGAAATAACCCTCCCTACCTCCCAATAGAAAAGGGGAATCCCCCCAAATGGAGCTCCCCAGATGCCCCACCTTCCCAGCATTGCTCCTTGGCACTGTTCCTTAGCACTGCACCCTTGGCATGGTTTCCATTATTAAAAAATGTTTGTAAACCTCATCGACATGACATTCCTGAGCTTTCTGGGTTGGAACCTCATTATGTCACTGGCAAAAAAATGTGGAAACAAAGATCTTGCCAGCGAGATTTTCAATTTTGTGTTTTGTGGGATTTTGTGCCGATGTCGCTGTTTGCACCTGCATTCTTTGATTTAACAGACCAGATTGTATAGCAACTGCTCGCGCAGTTTCATGAGCTGTTTGTCAACATTCCCCTAAAGGATCTTTATGAATTCTTGGCTGATTTCCAAAAGCCACAAGTATCTCAGTGGCGAAGTGAAAGGGCTGGTCTGAATTCATAATTTGGTTGACAGGATAAATAAACAGCCTATTAAAGGATTAGCTGTTTTGGATGTTGTTTGTTTTATAAGAGATTAAGTACTTGACATTTGATTTAAAAAGCTTTGAATTAACTTTCATGAATGGCAGAATTTTAACTATATAATTTGTGTGCAGATTTTTAGAAGTTCTTTTAATTTTATCTCCATATGACTGCTCAGGGTGGATATTGGGTAAGTTGGCGTGAGGTGGCATGTGAATGAGGTGGAAGGGGAGGATGAGTTGGCATGGAGGGTATAAGGAACCACTGAGTTAGGTAGGAGGTGTAAAGGATGAGAGCTAGAGGGTCTAAAATCTTATGGCACAACTGTAACTGAGGTGGGCCTTCTAGCCAGCCTATCCCAGCACTTCCCGTGGCCACCTACGCTCTTCTTCCAGGGTCAATGGGCTCTTTTCTGTCACATAACTGTCGCTCCATTCCACACCACCCCACTCCTTCCCCCCACCCCTCTCCCCCCAACTCTACTGCCCCCCACTCCCCCAACCTCCTGGTCTCCCTTCTCTCTCTCTCGCTCTTTCTCTTCCAACATGCCCTCTGACCCAGAGAGAAAACCAGACACTCGGTGGCCTTTTCTCTAAGGCAGGTCTAGCGAGTCTGAAAATTTCCCGACCTCAGTTACACACCTCAGTAGCAAACATCGGGCCAATTTATGAAAGTATTTATCTGTATTGCTGCCACTTATTAGCATAAAACCTACTTGGAACACCCCATTCAGCGATGTTAGAAAAGGATGAGATTTTCTTAGTCACTCAATGAACTTAGATACCTTTCTGCTGTTGACTGCTCCTTTGACTCTGACAAACCTGCATAGCAAAGATCAAGCAAGTCCTATCCAGACTCACTTTTTTTCAGCAGCAAAAAAACTAAGGAGCAAGAACTTCTATACCTAATGAAAGAGAAATATCACACTATACTTCAAGGGATTTCATTATTGGTTGGGTTTTGTTTCAGTAAGCCAACAATCATGCAAAATGTGCGACAGCGCCGAGGGATACTTTAAGGAGAAGATTAAATCCTAGTGAATGGTAATAGGATTAACTATTGAAAATTACAAAACCCAAAGAGAATGTGACAAAGAGGCAGAATAACTCTGCTGCACAGGTTGTACAATATGCATTTTGCATATCATTAATAAAAAGACTGCAAAATGATTCTGAAGTAGGATTGCATCCAAAAACATTCCATGGGCTGCCACAAGACAAACCAGTCCAACAACCATTTTGGGCTGTGTGCATTGCATGCGGATGTTTTTTGGCCTTTGCCAACATGCTATGGGCTCATAATGAACATACGCTGCCTACCTGCCATTTTGTAGGCCCCAAAACAAGACCACGGAATTGATTGCTTTAAAATATGACTTACATTTACCGAATTGCAAACAAACAGCTATGCCCCATAAAGCATCATGTAGCCAACACATTTTTTTATTCAGTGCTGAGCAATAATGTACATGGCTATCATGTATACTGACTTCAGTCATAGAAAACTCTGGCAGAAAGATAACAAATTTAAACTGGAACATGGTTCTAAGGTAGTATTCAAAACCAATAAGAACATGCCACTGAATAAGCCAAAGGACTTAAATTACTGCACATCTGTGAAGTCCTAAGGAGCCATGATTTATTATCACTCAAAGGCATGATTATCCCTTTTGTCCTGTTGGGTTCAGCAGGTTTGAACTCCATGCTGGCATAAGAGTGCCAGTATGTCATCGGAGGTTTCTTGTTCAGTGCTTCACACCTTCTTCAGTTCAAAGTCTCACTGTGGGCCACATCTGGCTGTGGTTTGGGCCGTCTCCCTGCAGACCTCTTCATTCAGAACTCTGACCATTGCGCACCTCTTTGAAGTTCCATATGTTTCTATGAGTATTTTCTCAAAGCCCAGCTGCACTTGTGAAGATGTATCTGATTACTCTTCATAATGTCTGTTTGGTTCACTTTCTGCCTGCTTTTGCTGTCATTTTTACCTTCAACACTGTTCCAGATCTGGGTGGGGTGCTGGCCATAGACTTCAGGACAATTAAATGTTAAGTATGTTTGACTGTAATGCACAAAACAAAGGCTGTACGTTTTCACTGATGTATGAATAAATAAATGTGTGCAGAGATTTGATATTACAATCCCCGCATATTCTGACTGTTCAGTAGAAGAAATCTATAGGCTGAGTTGCCATCTGAAAAATATCAGATAATTAGGGAAACTGCAGTGTGTCAGATGTTGATCTAATTTTCTTGATTTAAAACAACATGATCAATCAGGAGAACATTTGAATTAACTGTAGTAGCAATTAAGCTGTTATTTTGTTATTTAGCTGATCAGTGAATCATTCATTTTATTGGAGTCTCTGCAACTTTGAATTGGTTGCAGGACAGTGGGTATGATTTTCTTCAACTACATTAGAGTTTTGTGGGGAAATTTCAACCTAAACAAATGGCCGGGTTCAGGTCAAATGGCTGAGTGGGGACTGGATAAAGTCTGATAAATCAGATTCCCAATGCCAACCTGATATCTATCCTTCCATTTCTGGTTTTAACTGAGGTGGTAAGGTGAGGGGGCTGCTAATCCACTCCAATGAGGCAGATTGGTACTTTAAACACCAGGCGGCACGGTAGCACAGTGGTTAGCACTGCTGCTTCGCAGCTCCAGGGTCCCGGGTTCGATTCCCGGCTCGGGTCACTGTCTGTGTGGAGTTTGCACATTCTCCTCGTGTCTGCGTGGGTTTTCTCTGGGTGCTCTGGTTTCCTCCCACAGTCCAAAGATGTGTGGGTTAGGTTGATTGGCCAGGTTAAAAATTGCCCCTTAGAGTCCTGAGATGCGTAGGTTAGAGGGATTAGTGGGTAAATATGTGGGGGTAGGGCCTGGGTGGGATTGTGGTCGGTGCAGACTCGATGGGCCGAATGGCCTCCTGCACTGTAGGGTTTCTATGACTTCTATGACCAGCCACATTGTCATTCTGCTTTACAGCTTTTAACTGGTATTGGTCAGGTTTGCTGAGCACTGGGGAACAAGCCCTGCGAGCAGGTAAGAAGAGCTAGGCGGATTCAGGAAGTGAGTGCCTTCATATCCTCCTCCAGTGTGCCTGCCTGAGGAACCCCTCCCCCGCGATTAGCAACACAAGACTTTTGCTTTTTCAAATGTGAAACGCAGGAATACTTTCTGACACTTGACTCAACCACACAAATCTTGAAGCAGACTGCCCTCAATATTGTGACTCATTATGAAACCAAAATACTGCAAAAGTTGAAAATTGAAATAAAAACAGAAACTGCTGGAAAAACTCAGCAGGTCTGGCACCATCTGTGGAAAGAGAAATTTTATCATTTTATCAAATCTCTTTACGTCTATACGATGCTTCTTCAGAGCAATTATTACAACTTTATGTTGACTATTTATAGAGATGCTGCAAAACACTTCCAAAATGTTTGAATTTAATTTATAATTGAAGTATTTATTTTCTCAACAATTGCAAGTGATTTCTCTCCTCAGGTACCAAGCCCTGAGAGTAGGTCGGAAGCATGGACCTCCATGTTAATCTTGTACTTTGCACCTTGAGCCCCGAAGGTTCTTATTGTCCTACGTTCCAAATGCAGATGCTTGCTGTGAATACGAGTGTCTAACAATGCTGACCCTAGGTGCCTCTTAGTGCCCTACACTGCACAAACTGGTGAGATTGGTAGCACGTCTAAAGTTTATTTATTAGTGTCATGTGTAGGTTTACATTAACACTGCAATGAAGTTTCTGTGAAAATGCCCTAGTCATTCCGGCACCTTTGGCATGGCCAATACACCTAACCAGCATGTCTTTCGGACAGTGGGAGGAAACCCATGCAGACACGGGGAGAACGTGCAGACTCTGCATAGACAGTGACCCAAGCCAGGAATCAAACCCGGGTCCCTGGCGCTGTGAGGCAGCAGTGCTAACCATTGTGCCACCATGATGTTGCACACGTGAATCAGAGCAAAATGGAAATTTTACAACACGTGATCCCTTCCTCTTGCTTTATAAACGTTAGCACGCCAGATTACAAACTCTCCTCTGTTTTATACGGGTTCTGAACTGCACACACATGACTGAGGATTGATGTTTTGCTGCTAAAACGCAAGCTGCTAGACGCAATTTGCCACCTGCTCCTGTGGCGCTCTTGGATTTTTAACATGACACCGCTCTGCTCATTATTCAGTCGCCAGCTGATCCTCAGCCGTCTATCCTGCATTTATTTTGACACTGCTGTCACTGCCTAAGTAACTGGATCACTGCTCAGAAGGAATGTCCCGCATACTCTAATTGCTTGGTTTACTGACATGCGTATTATTTTAAAATGACATAATAAAGCCTCAGGTGTCTACAGAAGTACCAACGCTTTCGGAAACTTCTTCTGCTGGAAAGACATTCTCTGCAACCCAGGTCAAATAAAGCTTCAGGTTAAAATGGTGGAGGAAAAAACATAAAAGTGTGACTCGCACTAGCTGGTGGTTAATCTTCAGCTTTCGGGGGATGAGGGGTGCCAAATAACCCAGTTAATGTGTAAAACAAATAGGGCTTTTCAAGTTTATTTTTGTCCACCCAGATTTTGGCTTCATAGTTTGTCAGAGAATAGTGGAAGAATAAACCAAGTTCAATGAGCCGTAACGATGTTCCAGCTCAATGCACAGCACTAAATAAAACAGTTTGTTTTATGATCCGCAAGACAGTGGATAATTCATAGGTAGAAAGTATGGACAAGCCTATGCCTATTTTCTATAAGTACTTGGATCAGGTTGCCTGTGCATTGTAGACAGTAATGGCCATTAAGAAGATTTAAATGAAAACATTTCTATCACCTGTAGCCAATATATCTAAGGGTAGAAGCATCCAATTTGAGATCAGCCATCGGCCGAACATTAATATTGCCAAGTCACTGTTGAATAGAGTCAGTCCACAGACAGATCTACCTACATCCCCTTTGGCTCAAGTTCAAGCACCTGTAACATGCTAACTTTATATAAGGCCACTATAGCATCACTGAACAAATAGCAATATGCTCTTGCCATTTGGGCGACTCAATACTGTCAACTTCTGTCTGTTCATTCCTTTCATACAAAGGTTGTGGTTTTCAGAGTAATAATTAGACTCAAAAAGATTCTCCCAAACAAGGTTCCTCTTGTTACCCCACGCCGGTGAAAATAATTGAGATAAAATGGTCCTGTTGTTGGTGTGTGTTGGACAAAGACTGCATAGAGTGGATGGGAAGGGCCTAGTAGAGATCTCAGTGACCAGGGGGCATAGATTTAAAGTGATGGGTAGAAAAATGCGAGGGGAGATGAGGAAAACATTTTTCACCTAGAGAGTTGCGGAGGTCTGGAACTTGCTGCCTGAAAGCGTAGAAGAGGCAGAAAGGCTCAGCTCATTTAAAAAGGTGTCTGCACATCAAGTGCTGTTGCCTGCAGGGTTATGGACCAAATGCTGGAAAGTGGGATCAGACTGAGCAGCTTGTTTTTCAGCCTACACGGACACGATGGGCCAAGTGGCCTCTTTGTATGCTGTAAACTTTCTATGATTCTCAAACAATAAAAATAAATCCAGAAAGATGGAAACACTCAGCTCCCTTGTAATCTTTTTCATTGAAAACCTAAATCTCATCTCAACCTGCTCTTCTCTAAGGAGAACTAGCCCAGCTTTTCCAATCTGCCTACATAACTGAAGTCCCTCATCCTAGGAAGCATCTCTTAAGTTCTTTCTATAAAGCTTTCCCATCCTTCCAAAAGTGTGGTACCAATACTGCAGTTAAGGCCAAACCAGATTTTAATAAAGGTTCATCCTAACGTCCTTGTTTTTGTACTGCATGCCTTAATTTATGAAGTCCAGAATCCAGTAGACCTTTTTTAACCACTTTCTCAAAAATTTCTGTATATACACCACAGTTTGGAATTATAAAAGATTTATAAAAGTTATAAATGATTTTCCCCAGCTTGGTTCAGCGACATCACTCATGAGTTCAAACCCTATTCTCAAACTTGAGCACATAATCTAGGCTGACAGATTAGCCAATATATCTAAGGGTAGTTAGATATAGTCGCCAGCTGATCCTCAGCCGTCTATCCCAAACCTCAGGCCTCCCGATTGTTCTTTCCATAATTAATAAGCTTGTTTCCCCACTTCCCAATTCCACAAGAGATGTGTCGGCCCCCTGAACACAGAGGCCAACCATCCTGGGTGAAAAAAACATTTCAGCTCCAGGATGCCTGCCCAGGCCAAACCCCAGTTGTACGGGTACATGATCTCTTGTGGAAACAGATATGCCTCGCTGCATCAATTTTCACATTCAGGAAGCAACATTAAGTGTTGCTCATTAAATTATACACTAACCAGGAAGGAGATGTTTCACTTCCCTAGCTGAGGGACATCAATTGCAGTCCTAATATCCCCACAGCCACTTGTGGCCATACCTCCTGACAGATCAAATCTGGGACCTTTATTTACTACACTAAAGAACACATTACTCGTTAAGTTATCAAGAGTCATTTTCATTAAGACAGTGCCCTCCTTTCAACCAGTTATAACATAACAAGTAAAAGCTTTTTGGTTGTCAGTCATTAGTTGGAAGCACATTAAATTGATAGGCCATTTCTATGATTTCTATGAAATAGGGAGATGTACCAGCCTTTTCCATTCATTTTGGCTGTTAAACTATTCCTGTTTATTATCACAACCATAACAATAGTTGCATTCCAAAGTGTACAGGGCTTCTTATTTTCTTCACTTAAAAGAAACATAATTCTTTAATGATTACAGGCAACCTCTGATCATTCTGAGGGCCTATTTTTACATTCAGTGTGGTCGGATAAGATGGCAACTGCAGAGCAGCTGCCCACGATACGTTGGCCCAGGTTTCGTTTCCACGCCAATGGAATTGGATATATCAATGGGTGACCAATCAGCAGCTTCCCAACCACACCGAATGTGAAAATCACTCCCTATCTCCCTGGGAGATTTCACATGAATTCATTATTCTAACCATGCAGAGTAGCTCTGAGCAAGGTGCAGTAAATAAGGCTGAATAAGTTAAAGGTTCTTTACTGCCACATGCTGGGGAGTTGCAGTGATTCATCGTACTAGTTCAATGCTGGGCACAGTTTTAGGTGCCCAAATCCAAAAAGGATGTTAAACATATAGCAAGCATACAGCAGAGTTCACCGAGCTGATACCAGGGATGGGAAACCAGACTAAATTATTATTATTTAAAAAGATGAGATACCGCACTATTTCCACTGTGGCAGAGAAGGCTGTCTGGAGACTTAATTGATATTTTTTAAAACTATGAAGATATTTTCTGGAAACTGAGGAATTCAAGATTTATAGAGATGGGGATCAGAAAGAGAAAATTAGATAGTGGAAGAGGTCACAATCTTATCAAATGATGAAGCGGGCTCCACTTAGCCTTTGGATTACTGCTGCCTCTATTTATGTCCTTACATTGTTTTAAGGTTTTGATAGGCCATTAGCAAAAGGCTACTTTTCCTGCTTGGGGAGATAGTGATGAGAAATTATCAATTTAAAATTGTAGCTGAGAGAATGCAGAGAAAGGAGAACAGAAAATGTTTCTTTCTGCAGAGAGCTGCAGAATGCTTTGTCAGAGCAAGTAATCGAAGGAGAGACTGTTACATCCATTCAGCGACAATTGAATAAATATGTAAAGCAGAAGAAACTATGAAGAATGTGCAGGATAATGGGATTAGTTTTGGATTATGCTGGGAAATAGCTGGCATGGACACAACACACCATCAATGTCTGCTGTTCTATATTTCTGACCATTTCAGATACGTCACTGGGTCATTTGTAAAGCATTAGTTATTTTTACCTTTGGTGGTTCTGAGGTTTGGATTGTGAGGGAGGGATATGTTCACTCTCCATGAATCCAGAGCTTAAGCAAACAGATGAAAGGGTCAAGTTGACCAAAATAAACAGAGAGCAAGTTATTTTCCCACAATCCAAACTATCGAAGGAACTTATGGATAGTCCAAGGCTCCAGTGCCCTTCTCTGTGGGCTTAACACATCACTTCCCATTGTATCATTTCAAGTATCTCCATAACAGTAATTTAACTGTTCTACAAGGGTGCTATTTTATTCTTAGAAACATAATATTTTAAGATGTCTACCCCTCCCTCCTCCTCTCCTTGCTAACTTGAAATTCATCTTGGCAGCTGGAGGTGAACTTAAACATTCCATTTTTAAACACCTCAATAATATTCAGTGTTTCCTCCAGGCTTACTCTCTCGCCTTGTGAGGACTTGTGTCACAAGCACTTGTGAACCCTCCATATGTCTGTTCCCATCTGCCATCTACATTCAGTACATGGTGCTAAAGTCCTGGCCCAGCTTCTCAAGAGTCATGCTCAAGATGCTGTCAGCTGATCTTACACTAGTATTTAGAAACTAAGTTTCCCAAATGAAAATGGGAGCACAGCATGAGTGCTGCAGAGCAACTGCACTGTCTCGAGGTAAAGCAGACAAAAAAAATCTCTTAAAATGGAAGTAATGGAATTAATTGTTTTACCAAATTCATAAATACACATGATTTAGTTTCTTTTGGAGAACCAAAGATGAGAATAAATATTAGTCTACTACTTTTTTTTGCAGAAATGTCAAAAATGTCATTTTAAAAGAAAACACTGTGGTCGACAAGGAAATGTTTTACATGACGTATTCAGCTATGCAACTGTACCGGTGGTGGACTTGAATATCGGGCAACACATTGCATACTTGCCAAGTTGCTTGCTGCTTGTACCAAATAAATTTTGATTTGTAAGCCAGAAATTCCTGACACTAACACATTTTAAAATAACAAATGGCCACTGCCAGATAAACTGACACTAAGGAACGAAATGGAAGCATTGCAGCTCTCTAGTTTCCCACAGCTTCGCGTGCAGAGGCTCAAAATAAAACTGTTCTAGGTTCTTAATACGGCCATACCCTGCAAGGATGTGTCTGGAATATTGTTACCTTGGTAACATTTTGTCTAGAAGGAAAAAGTGCATTAGCAGTAATTGACATCATAGAAATTAATGTATTTTGATTTAGGTTGCTGTTTTACTAAAATAAATTAAATGTTAGACTGTTCGATGTGAAAGAATGATGTTCTCAGCTCCCCACGTCTTATGAATGTTCAGCACTGTAATAGCTTTTAATGGAATTGCAAATGCATTCAAGCCAACATTCAATAAAACGATATTTTGCCATTCACTTACTACACAAACTGGCCTGGGCTCCAATCCATTAGTGGCTGCATAATTACGTCAACATTTTTCAGAGCAGGCCTCGATGCATGAAGGTTTAAATGAAAGTGATCATCTAACATTAAGATTTCTACCAAAAGGATGAATGTTTAACTTCTCCTTTATAACAGGGACACAGACAACACACACAATACACAAGCACTCCAGCAAAGCCCCAAATAATTGGCACACAGTCACTCAGCCCTAATTGAAGCAATCACATCTTTTCGATAGGTAATGACAGGCAGATCAGATTTCATCCTAATTTAGTCAAGCCTTAATGTCACAGATTGTAAATATATACCCCTTGCATGGTCTGCCTCTGATGGGGCAAAATATGTGAAAACAAATCTCTCTTCTCACAAACAACGATGCCTGTCACAACCCTTTTAAATGAAAACCACTAAAATATAATTGGCTCTGCAATAATTTCCAGGTTCTCTGAGGGAGCGTTATGTATCCCGAATGGAGGATTAATGCCCTGACACTTGAGATCGGTTATTTCTACAAGTTAAAGCATTCACAATAATCAAAGAATTCTTGTCAAGTTAGTATTGAGTTGTATACTAAAGGAACACAGAAAACAAAAAAATACAAAGAAACCACAAAACAGGCTCGAACTAATTAACTGAAGGCTAAAGGTACATCAGATTTTTAAAAAAATCTATCCCCACCTGCCCACCTTAACCTGTTGAACCACAAGCAGGCGGATTGAGAACAGCTCTGTGCTACCTTCTCAGTTTTGAATATGTCGCATCAGCTCATCTACATATCCACTGAATGGAAGGACACTCCACCAAGTTCACTTGCCAACAATCCCCTCAGATATCTCTGTAAAGTGACGTGACCCAAATCAGATCTGCACCAAACTTGACCAGTGCCCTATTATTTCAAAACAATTCTGGAGATTTGGAGAACAAATTTCTTTTCTTAAAAATGTTTCAGTCATTTACTTCTTCTTTCATATTTGTGCACCAGCCCTTCTGAAGATGTTACTTCCTCGTAAAGATATTATTCCACGGGAGCCAGCAGTCCTCCTGTACTTCACCCTTCATCATTGATGAGCCTGGGCAGTAACTGTCAGCAGCCGTTAATAGTATAGGATTGTGATCATTGGATACTGATTAGGAACAGGATCTCAGGTTTGATTTTCCCCCTCCGTACACCAGGAGAAATATTAAAGCATTGAGCAACACGAGCAGCCCCTACAAATCAGATCAGCTGATTCAGCTCAGACTAATGCCTGAACCTGGAATCTTTCTGGTTTGTATGCTTCAGTAATGATACTATGGGTGGCACGGTGGCACAGTGATTAGCACTGCTGCCTCACAGCCCCAGGGACCCAGGTTCAAATTCCCAGCTTGGGTGACTGTGCGGAGTCTGCATGTTCTCCCCGTGTCTGCGTGGGTTTCCTCCAGGTGCTCTGGTTTCCTCCCATAATCCAAATGACATGCTGGTTAGGAGCATTGGCCATGCTAAATTCTTCCTCTGTGTACCTGAACAGGCACTGGAGTGTGGCGACTAAGGGATTTTTACAGTAACTTCATTGCAGTGTTAATGTAAGCCTACTTGTGACACTAATAAATAAACTTTAAAAATAAACACTATGTATGCCTTATGCAATTGGGAAAGCATGAATTCATGTTAATGATAACTATTGTTCATGATAGCATGGGTTCATGAAGGGCAAGTCATGTTTGACTAATTTGGTGGAATCTTTTGAGAACATTACATGTGCAGTGGTGTATCTGGAGTTCCAGAAGGCATTTGACAAGGTGCCACACCAAAGACTGCTACATAAGATAAAGGTGCACAGTGTTACGTATTAGCATGGATAGAGGATTGGTTAAACACCAGAAAGCAAAGAGTGGGGGTAAATGGGTGTTTTTCTGGTTGGCGATCAGTGACTAGTGGTTTATGATTTACATAGATGATTTGGAGTTGGGGACCAAGTGTAGTGTGTCAAAATTCGCAGATGCCACTAAGATAGGTGGAAGAGCAAAGTGTGCAGAGGACGCTGAAAGTCTGCAAAGGGATATAGATAATCTAAGTGAGTGGGCGAGGATCTGGCAGATGGAGTACAATGTTGGTAAATGTGAGGTCATCCATTTTGGTAGGAATAACAGCAAAATGGACTATTATTTAAATGGTAAAAAATTGCAGCATGCTGCTGTGCAGAGGGACCTGGGTGTCCTTGTGCATGAACCACAAAAAGTTTGTTTGCAGGTACAGCAGGTAATTAAGAAGGCAAATGGAATTTTGTCCTTACTTCAGAAAGGATATACTGGCATTGGAGGGGGTACAGAGGAGATTCACTAGGTTGATTCCGGAGTTGAGAGGGTTGGCTTATGAGGAGAGACTGAGTAGACTGGGGCTATACTCATTGGAATTCAGAAGAATGAGGGGAAATCTTATAGAAACATATAAGATTATGAAGGGAATAGATAAGGTAGAAGCAGGGAAGTTGTTTTCACTGGCGGGTGAATCTAGAACTAGGGGGCATAGCCTCAAAATAAGGGGAAGCAGATTTAGGACTGAGTTGAGGAGGAACTTCTTCACACAAAGGGTTGTGAATCTGTGGAATTCTCTGCCCAGTGAAGCAGTTGAGGCTACCTCATTGAATGTTTTTGAGGCAAGGATAAATTTTTGAACAGTAAAGGAATTAAGGGTTATGGTGAGTGGGTGGGTAAGTGGAGCTGAGTCCACAAAAAGATCAGCCATGATCTTATTGAATGGCAGAGCAGGCTCAAGGGGCCAGATGGCCTACTCCTGCTCCTAGTTCTTATGTTCTTATACTATTGGTTGAAATTATTTGTAATTTCCTCTGCAAAGAACTTCCAACAGGCTCATCATACTCAAAAACCTAGAAAATTATTGATGTGGATCAACTTTACATCACCATTAACAATACATTGCACACATTAGCCTTCCAGCCTATTTTAGTTTAAAGAAGCATGATTAATTTTCTTTACCTTGAAGTACGTCACACTTTCATACTTTACTAAATGTTGAGTCCGCAAAGTAAGGCTAAAGAAAGATAAAGGAGGTTTATGATTACGTAGACTAATTAACATCCTGTGGTTTATTGAGCACACAACAATTGCTGACTTTGTCCAACTTTGGTAACTCACTTGAAACTAACACTTTTGGATCTGCAATGACCAGTTGCAATTATTGTTGCAGATGCTGTGCTCACCACTTCACAAGTTATCTATTTATTTTTATCCTCGAAACCACATCCATATTGGATGTTAATTTCAATGTCAGAACATGAGTTGCTGGTTCCATTAACCTGTCCTTTCACATCACATATAGACTCTGAATTCTCCACTACTATTTGTCACAGCATTACATGACCTCATCTGAGAATTAGGTTTCCAACCAAACCTAATTCAGAGGGAATACAGGGTTAAACAACATTTGCACCTGATTGAGTCTCAGCAACCTCCTCACTAGAGTTATGTCCTTCATAACTGACATACACTGTACCATCAGAACCTTCTACAAGCTTGTTAGTGATGACCAAACAGAAACTTAACAGTAGCAGCTGCACTGAAGTCGAATTTGAGAATTCAAGCTTTAAAATGGATTACGCACAGGAGTGCAGGCTAAGCCTTAAAAAACAGCATTGGAAGAGTGAAGCAAACACTTCCAAAACATAAAGGAAGAATTTGCCTTTATATAGCGCCTTTCACAACCTAATAATATCGCAAAATATTTCACGGTCAGTTGAGTATTTTTGAATTGTAGCCACTATAGTAAGGTAGGAACTTAGCAATCACCCTCTGCTTAACAATGACTTCAGTGCTGCTGTCTCCTGAGCTGTGTCTCAGTTAGTGCTAATGTGTTTCAGTGAGTGGACACAATCTTTCGACTGCAAGATTAAAAGATTATTTAAGCAGTATAAACAGTTAAAAAGGACATTTGTAACAAAATGAAAGGCTAGATTTTATGCCCCCCCCTGGGTTTTAGATGTGGGGGCGGAGCATTTAAAATGCAACAGGTGGCCTTCCTCCTGCATATGTGCCCACCACTGACCTGCCTGAAATTCAGTGAGGGAAGCGTCAGGTGACCTGCCTACCCTTGGGTCTATTGAAGCACTTAAGCAACCAATTAATGGTCAATTAATGAAGGTTTGCATCTGCTGCAGAGCAAACTCAATATTCTGACTACTATCTATCTGTATGCTCCTCAATGAGGAAAGTAGATAAATGCACCGGGTGGTGTGTGTGTATATATAGCTCGGGAAGAGTTCAAATGTGACCTCGCGCTGGATTAGCTCACGATGGCAGTCGGAGCACTCCAACCAAGCGTTGCCAAGCTCTCTGGGCTATGAAATATTCAGGCTTTGCTGTCTCTCAACTAACATCACTAAAAATAGAAAACTTATCAATTGTTCATGGCAGGTTGCGATGTGCAAATTGGCTCCGTCATGTTTGCTTACTGATGGATAAATAACTCACACAATATTCCAACACACATATACAAAACCACGAATGGTGATTCAGGCCAGGCACTTGCCAGAACCATACCTGAGTGTGACTCAGTATTTTCAGAAGAGAGAAGCAGGTGAACAATAAATGGCAGTTTTTACAAATTACATCATCACATCTTCTATAGTGGAAGCTGTCAGGTGATATTGCTCCTCTGGGACAGAACGTTGCAAGATCAATCTCTGCTCCAGAACCGCGTTGCCACTGTAGCAGAACAGGGGCTAGCATTCTTCACATGAGATGTTAAATCGATACCTTTCTGTCCCAGTGATTGAGATGGAAATTCTGCAAGAATCTGATCAACATTTTTCTTTGGAGCAGATCAAACTGGTGAATTGTCCCATTGCTACCGTGGCACTGTGTGTGATAATGGGTTCTTGCATTTGCCTCCACAACAACAGCATTGTATTTTAAAGTTGTTCTTCGGATGAAGTACCCTGAGAAGCAATGGGTGTAATTTTCACCTTCACCACTTGGGTTAGTAAAACAATGGGACAGATCACAGGTGTGGAGATGCCGGCGTTGGACTGGGGTAAACACAGTAAGAAGTTTAACAACACCAGGTTAAAGTCCAACATGCTACCAAATAAACCTGTTGGACTTTAACCTGGTGTTGTTAAACTTCTTACAGATCACAGGCCCATGATAGAAATGATCCTGCTGGATTACAGTAAAGACTGAAACTTTGAAACACACATTTTGTGTTGTGTTTGCATGTGACTTCCTAAATTAAGATCTGCACAACTTACTGAAACATGCTTTGAGGTTTAAGTAAATTATGTAGATTTTATTTTTAGCAAATCTTTTTAGACTTAACGTATACATTTTTGTAATGATTGTTTGTCAACAGAGTTGACAATACAAGTTACTAAGGGATTAACTGAGGGTAATTTTGATTTTGCCTGATAATATAAACCCAGTATTGGGAAAAGAGCAGCAGTGGGGTGAATGTAACAGCTTTCAGGCAGTCAACCCAGCAACATAGGCCAAATATCCCCCTTCTGAGCTGTATGAATCTATATTGATTCCACTGTCTATTACACTAGTTCTCTGATTTTCGCTTCCATTGTTGTGAGATGTGTATAACAAACAGCCCAATTAACATTGCCTGTTATACGCTATCACCCAGAGTTAAAAGGACCTCAATTACGTGAGATGTTTCAACTTGGTAAAATGATAAAATTAATCTTTTAAACTACCAGAGAAAGGCTGCCTTTAAACTAATATGAGAGCCCTGTTGATATCTGTTCTAACTTACATACTGGAGCACTATTCAGTTGAATTAACTGGAATTGCTAATAGATTCGTATCAGTGAATGCCAATAATCTTCTAATTCCCCGCTGAATGCCATCCTCCATGTGAGTTGCTTCAACCCTTAAACCTGTCACTTATACTTTTTAAAACAACTTTCTGATTTTTGTAAACAAGTTCATTTTTCTTCATTCTTTGCCAATGGTGATCACAAGTGGACAAGTCCATTTTCTAATTTATTATTTACATCTGTTCTGGCTTTTACCAATGTCATCACTCTAATTAGCTTTGGGAAGTGTTTTGAATGATTGGTTCAATATGTGAGGTAAAAATAATAGCTATATTTTGCAGGCCTCTTGTCAGCTCACAGACATCTTTCACAAATTGCAAAAGAAACGTGTAACCATTTATCTACAGTGTCCATCACAGGCTGTGTTGAATCTGAGCAGAAAATGGATAAGTGCATTAGCTTCATGTCTTACACAATTTATGCCATGTAAACTGACAGCAAATTAGATGCATTGTCAATGTGTAACATTTAAACCAGAAGGTTCTCTTTGGTGGATTTAAATAAAGCAGATTTCACAACTATTGAAAATTCTATCTGATAGGACTTCCATGACTGAAAGTCGCCTCACTTTTTGATTGTGCGTGTGAGTGACACTTCTTAACGGAATCTCCTATAATAATAGAATCCCCGCAGTGCATGAGGGTATTCAGTCCATCGAGCCTGCCCCGAAAACAATCCCACCCAGGCCCTTTCCCCATAACCCCATGTATTTACCCTCCTAATTCCCCGACACTAAGGGCAATTTAGCACGGCCAACCCCCCCCAACCCATCTTTGGAGTGCGGGAGAAAACTGGAGCACCCGGAGGAAACCAATGCAGACATGGGGAGAATGAGCAAACTCCACACAGACAGTAACCCTGAACCCGGGTCCCTGGCACTGTGAAGCTGCAGTGCTAACCACTGTGCCACCATGCTTCCCATAGTAAATAGTAAATGAAGGGTGGACCTGGAGACGGTTAATGGGGAGTTCGGTGACAGTCTATGAGAATTCAGTTACAGTCTATGAAAATTTAGTAACAGTCTGAATTAATCGTGCAAATAAATGTAAAAGGGTATGATGTAGTCGGCATTAGTAGGCAAATGGTATGTTGGCCTTCATAGTGAGAGGATTTGAGTATAGGAGCAGGAATATCTTGCTGTAATCATGCAGGGACTTGATGAGGCCACACTGGGAATATTGTATGCAGTTTTGGTCACCTTATCTGAGCAAGGATGTTCCTGTTATGTAGGAAGTGCAACGAAGGTTTACCAGACTGATTCCTGGGATGGCAGAACATTTGGGAAGAGATTGAGTCGGTTTGGATTATATTCGCTGGAGTTTGGAAGAATGAATGGAGTCTCATATAAACCTACGACATTCTAACAGGACTAGGCAGGGTAGATGCAGACTAGATGTTCCCAATGGCGGGAAAGTCCAGAACCAGAGGTCACAGTCAGAGGACATGAGCCAGACAATTTAGAACTGAGGTGAGGAGAAATTTCTTCACCTAGAGAAAGCAGTTCAGTCAAAACATTGTATGTGTCCAAGGAATTAGATATAGTTCTCGGGGCTAAAGGGATCAAAGGGCATTGGTTGGAGGGTGGGGGAGCAGATCATAATCATAATGAATGGAGGAGCAAGCTCAAAAGGCCTACACCTACTCCTATTTTCTATGTTTCTATGAGTTTATGGGGAGCTTGGTTACAGTCTATGGTGGGTTTGGTTAATGTCTGCAGAAGGAGCTGTGTACAGTGACTTGTTTCTCTCCTGCAACTCCCTTCTTGAATGTCTCCATCCATCCACAGTTCATAGGAAAAGTATGCAAACTATTTGACCCTTTGAGCTTGGTCCAATATTTAACTAGATCATGACTAATCTTCTCCCTCAACATAATCTTCCCACACTCTACCCTGTTCCACCCTTCCCACAGCACCATAGCAACCCTAACCCAAGTGATAAATGATATTTTTTGTCACAATTCCCTGATGCTCCCATCTCTCTCAATCTCTTCACAGCATTTGACAAGGTTGACCATACCCTTCTCCTCCAATATCTTTACCATTTTGCTCAGTTTCACTTATTCCCAGCTGAAACATTCACAGTCGTAGCTTCTCTTCCCATCAGAGTACCTTCACCTCAAGACTTCTCAAAGGAGCTATCCTTGATGTCCGCCTCTTCTTCATCCATATGCTTCCCATTGATGCCATCCTCAGTAGACACATGTTAACTTCCGCATGCATGCTGATAACAGCAAGCTTTTATATCTCTATTGTCTCTCTCAACTCCTTCACTGCCTCAGTTTTACCCAATCGCCTATTCAACACTCAGCTTGGATGAGTCACTGTTTCATCCATCTGAGCATGGGAAGACCAAACACTGAATTTAACTCCTTCCTAAAATTGGTAGTTTGGATTGGAATGAAATGTAAAAATGTATAAAAGTTCAAACCCTACTGCATCTACCCAGGACCTCCCTTCCACCTTTTACCCCGCTAATCCACCTAACCTACACATCTTTGGACTGTGGGAGGAAACTGGAGCACCCGGAGGAAACCCACGCAGACACAGGAACATGTGCAAACTCTACACAGTCACCCAGGACCGGAATCGAAGCTGGGTCCCTGGTGTTTTAAAGCAGCAGTGCTAGCAACTGTGCCACCGAGCTTTGATTCTGGTCAGCTGGGTTCCCCAGGTCACAGGAAACCTGACAACTTAAGATGGGCAAGGATAGCTCGGGGAGCATTTCCCTGACTCCCAAATCTACCTGCCTCATGGGAGAGCCCCCCAACCCTGGGAGCAGACATGCCTGCATACGCACACACACATTTGCCTTCCTTGAAGGTACTTTATAAATGAAGGTTATTGGCTAATTATTCAGAGTTAGTTCACCCTTGCCATGTTCTGCTCATAAGCCAGCTCTCTTTCCTTGCTGTTTTATGAACATAGAACAGTACAGCACAGAACAGGCCCTTCGGCCCTCGATGTTGTGTCGAGCTTTGTCTGAAACCAAGATCAAGCTATCCAACTCCCCATCATTCTGGTGTGCTCCATGTGCCTATCGAATAACCGCTTGAAAGTTCCTAAAGTGTCCGACTCCACTATCACAGCAGGCAGTCCATTCCACACCCAATCACTCTCTGAGTAAAGAACCTACCTCGGACATCCCTCCTATATCTCCCACCATGAACCTTATAGTTATGCCCCCTAGTAACAGCTACATTCACCCAAGGAAATAGTCTCTGAACGTCCACTCTATCTATCCCCCTCATCATCTTATAAACCTCTATTAAGTCGCCTCTCAGCCTCCTCCGCTCCAGAGAGAACAGCCCTAGCTCCCTCAACCTTTCCTCATAAGACCTACCCTCCAAACCAGGCAGCATCCTGGTAAATCTCCTCTGCACTCTCTCCAATGCTTCCACATCCTTCTTATAGTGAGGTGACCAGAACTGCACACAATATTCCAAATGTGGTCTCACCAAGGTCCTGTACAGTTGCAGCATAACCCAATGGCTCTTAAACTCAAACCCCCTGTTAAGAAATGCCAACACACTGTAGGCCTTCTTCACGGCTCTAACCACTTGAGTGGCAACCTTCAGAGATCTGTAGATATGGACCCCAAGATCTCTCTGTTCCTCCACATTCCTCTGCCGTTGACCGTGTAATTCGCATTCAAATTTCTCCTACCAAAATGAATCACCTCGCACTATGGGGTGAATGACAGATAGATTTACAGTATCGGGGAGGCACAGATAGACACAGATAGACACATCTCATAAATGAATAATAATTGCTGCAAACCTTTTCTCGGGGTTCATAGTAACATATTCAAAATTCATCCTTTTCTCACTTAAGTGTGCGCGGTTTTATTTATTTTGATACAGTAATGTCACATTAGACGCAAAAAATATTTTCTTACATTGTTCTTATTTTAACTTTTATCACTGGGTGGATAACAGATGGTAACAGATCAATGCGGACAATAACCCTGCCTGACTTTCCTATCATTATACTGGCAATAAAAAAAAAAATCACTAAGCTCAACTATTTTTGCATGCAAATGGTGTTTATCAAGCAATGTTCTACTGCACCATCCCCTAATATATGTACATATATTATATATATTATAGCAAGAGAGGGGAAAAGATGGTCCTGTATTTAGTGAAGAGTTTTGCACAATTGTGGGGACTGCTGATGAAACTACCTCAAAGCCTCAAACAGGGATAGTCCATGCAGACACTTGGGAGCTGATTGCCCCGTCTTTGCTCATTTTAGTACAAAAGTGGAGATCAACACAAAATACTGGGGTTTTACTTCTTTACTGCACCATCCCCTAATATATGTACATATATTATATATATTATAGCAAGAGAGGGGAAAAGATGGTCCTGTATTTAGTGAAGAGTTTTGCACAATTGTGGGGACTGCTGATGAAACTACCTCAAAGCCTCAAACAGGGATAGTCCATGCAGACACTTGGGAGCTGATTGCCCCGTCTTTGCTCATTTTAGTACAAAAGTGGAGATCAACACAAAATACTGGGGTTTTACTTCTTTACTCACTGCTTTGTTTCCTGACATTGGGAAAGACAGAGAAAAGCACCTTAATTCCACTGAAAATCTGAGGAAACAGTTTGGGATACTGTGAGATGTACACAGCAGTTGAGGCAGAGGTACAGTCAGAGAGTGTGCACTAGCTTCGTTCCCAGACCATAATGCCAGCAAAAACACCACAGAGTTTACATTGGCATTAAATAATTTTTCTGGAAGGAAAAGGGTCAGGTTGGAAGCTATGATAAACTTTCTCAGCAGCATGCAACCAAGCATCTTGTTTGAGCTGCTTACAACACGTCTCCAAGCATTACCTCCGTCCTCTTTGGTCCTAATGTTTGTTGGCCATCACCAAGAATCCATTATAACCCACCAGCGTGATGAAATGTTCACTCCTCCAGAATAGATTGATTACATAAGACTGCTTTTGTCTTTGTGACACTTCTTCCTCAGGTAGCCCAGATTTCTCCAGTTTTCTACTTTATAAGATGAATATAGGTTGTAAATGACGAAGACGTTGCTGAAAACAGTCTCAGTAGCAATAGAATACCGATAAAGAAAAAAAACTTGACCCGAAAAAGCTTCAAATAACAAAGCTTCTTCTAAACTCTGGTCCTTCTCCTTTTCCGATTAACATGACAAACATTGATGAATATCCATAAAAGCTATGTTCCTTCCTTTCTGAAAGCATATCCATGGTACCACTTGTACTCATTTATCCCATCGTACCAATACTCATGGACATGGTCAAACTCATAAATCTGCATTTTCACATTAGGGAGCACAGAGTTGGAACATTTCCCACATCTGTAAACCCGACTTGCCAAAAGGGGAGATGGTGGTGCAGTAGTATTGTCATCGGACTAGTAATCGAGGCCCAGAGTAATCCTTGGGGATCCTTGCTCAAATTCCACCGCAGCAGATGGCGAAATTTTAAAATTATCAAAGGATGACCCATGAAACCATTGCTGATTGTTGTAAAAACCCATCTGGCTCACTAATGTCCTTTAGGGAGGGAAATCTGCCATCCTTACTTGGTCTGGCTTCCACGTGACTCCAGACCCAGAAGGAAAAAACAGTTCCGATCAATATTCCTATTTTCCCGTTTTACTGTTTTTTTACCTTCTGTGGATTCACAGTAATATAGATGATACTTAAATACCTCTAAATGGCCGCAAGAGCAAAATGGCATGGGCAACAAATCGTGACCTCGTCATTATGTCCACATCCCATGAAAGAATAAAGAAAAATATAAGTGGCGCAGAAGTTGCAATTTTCATTCCGAGGTTTTGGGGCTCTCTGAGAGTCAGGTTCATCACCCCAGAATGTGTTTGGAGGCATTCTGGGTGCGGAGGTGGGCTTAGGTTAGAATGCCTGCCTCTGTGCTTTAGCAGTAAAGCAAAAACTAGCCTTCAACCCCCCACAAATTCACTCTACCCAACCCAATGTGCCTTGTAGATAGGCTTTAGGGAATCAGGAGGTGAGTTACTCGTCGCAGTATTCCTAGCCTCTAACCTGCTTTGTAGCCAGTGTTTATGTGGCAAGTCCAGTTAAGTTTCTAGTCAATGGTAACCCCCAAGGATGTTGACAGTGAGGGATTCAGTGATGATAACACCATTGAATGTCAAGGGGCGGTGGTTAGAGTGTCTCTTATTGGTGATGGTCATTGCCTGGCATTTGAGTGGCACAAATGTTACTTGCCACTTGTCAGCCCAAGCCTGGATATTGTCCAGATCTTGCTGCATTTGAACATGGACTGCTTCAGTACCTGAGGACTCGTGAATGGTGCTGAACATTGTGCAATCATCGGCGAACATCTCCACTTCTGATCTTATGATGGAGGGAAGGTAATTGATGAAGCAGCTGAAGATTGTTGGGCCTAGGACACTCCTCTGAGGGACTCCTGCAGAGATGTCCTGGAGCTGAGATTATAACCACAGCCATCTTCCTATGTACCAGGTATGACTCCAACCAATGGAGACTTTGCCCCCTGATACCCAATGATTCCAGTTTTGCTGGGGCTTCTTGATGCCACACTCGGTCAAATGTGGCCTTACTGTCAAGGGCTGTCACTCTCACCTCAACTCTGGAATTCAGCACTAACCATGGCTAATTCACCTAACCTACACATCTTTGGACACTAAGGATCAATTTAGCATGGTCAGTCCACCTAACCTGCACATCTTTGGACAGTGGGAGGAACCCGGAGCACCCGGAGGAAACCCACGCAGCCACGGGGAGAACATGCTAACTCCAGACAGACAGCTTCCCAAAGCTGGAATTGAACTCGGGTCCTGATGCTGTGAGACAGCAGTGCTAACCACTGTGCTGGCTCCACACCAGACAAGTCATTGTGGTTCCCAGTGCATCTACAGGAGGGCACACCTGGTACTTTTTACCTTTTCTTTAAATCAGTATCCTGATTATCAAATCACAAATAAGCACTTCAGTCTGGAAGTGTAAACTGATTACCTGCTGGATTAGTAATCCAGTGGCCTGAGTTCCTAATCCAAAAACTCTAAATTCAAATCCCATCATGGCAATTTGAGAAAAAGTTCAAGTTTTTTAAAAAATCAGCTAAAATGACTATGGAACAAAGAACAATGAAAATTACAGCACAGGAACAGGCCCTTCGGCCCTCCAAGCCTGCACCAACCATGCTGCCTGACTTAATTAATACCCCCTACCCTTCCGGGGACCATATCCCTCTATTCCCATCCTATTCATGTATTTGTCAAGACGCCCCTTAAAAGTCACTACTGTATCCGCTTCCACTACCTTCCCCAGCAACGAGTTCCAGGCACCCACTACTCTCTGTGTAAAAAATCTGCCTCGTATATCTCCTTTAAACCTTGCCCCTCGCACCTTAAACCTATGCCCCCTAGTGATTGACTCTTGTACCCTGGGAAAAAGCTTCTGACTATCCAAGTTGGAGTTGTCAGAAAAAAGCTCAACAGGTTCATGGATGTCCTTTAGGGAAGGAAACCTAAAATTCCATCTTGGTCTGATCTACGCGTGACTCCAGTCTCATACCAACATGGTGCCCAGTAAAACATTTAGTCATGGCAGCTAAAAGTGTACAATAAATGCTGGCCTTGCCAGTGACATGCACATCCTGAGAGTAAATTTAATACAAGATACTATGCAACAGGGCCATAGATGGTTAACTGGTTGATATTGACTTTTGAAAGGTTTTTGAAAACTGGATTAAAGGAAACACACACATTAAGCTTGGAGCTCTGTTCTCATCATTCACGTGGGATTTTCTCATCAATTAAACAGCAGTGAGTCTGAGGCAGGAGGAACACATTTATGTTACGGTTGTTTAGGTGGGAGGTCTGAGCACCAGTCACACGGCTTGAGCCAAAACAAATACTAAAACAGAACCCAGGCCTGTCCAGAGAAATAGAAATCCGTTCTCACAAAACCACAAATAAATCTTCCAATTTCATTTCATTGCACTCAGGAAAATCATTTGGCCAGAGCAGATGCCAGTTTATTTCCCCTCTAAAAACTACACAGAGTCAACGTCTTGCCACAAGGGATATTTTGATTTAAGGAAAGGTTTCTAATCATTTAGCAAAGTGCTGCTCAGTCAAGGTTGCTTTTCTGCCATCGAATGTCACTTCTGTCACTACAGCAGACAGATGACTAACTACAGAGGAACCCTTGCCTCCAGATCAAAGGAAGGCAGAATCCATTTATAAGGTTCTGCTTTACAATGTGGCAAAGCATCTAGGCAGCTTGACGCTGAAGCAATAAACACTATATGGAATGGAATAGAAAATATGAAAACTATATATTGCACAAGTTGTTGAAAGACAGATAAAAGAGATCAAATTCTCTGAAGAAGAGCCAAAATCCTTGAGTCACTGTATCAGTGCAGCAGTTCATAATATCCATCATGATGGCATGGAAATATCCTCACAGAAACACTTCACAAACATTTCCCTTGCCGCTGACCCCCTCCCTTATTTTCTTCATAATAAAAACCAGAATAGCTGGCTCTCGGCTTTGTGTCATTTTACTTCTATCCTTGTTTTCATGGTGAACTTTTCCCCTACAGTCGGGCAGTGTTGCTTGAAAAATCATGCAGAAGACTGCTTTGGTCTGTCCTCTGAGCCTCGAGTGGACTGAAGCAACTTTAAAGACTCTCTGATGTTACACATCAGTAAATGTAACTATTACAAAGTGAAAAATCTTCACACTGCGAAAGTGAATTAAAATAAGTGCAGAACAAGGAGACGGAGTCTTCTGTCGGCTACACGTCTCAACAGTTGCCCCAAAACAATAGTTTCTTTATACACGTCAATATTCTGCAAGTGCAGAGAGATTGCAAAATGCATTTTGAACATTTGAAACAGTCCCTTCTGTTTGTTCTTAGGTTTGTGTGTGGTATGTATATGCTGTTTTCCAAGAGGGAGAATTAGTCATGTTGTACCATCAACAGGTTCTCCTCAGAGACAAGACATTGAGACAACCAGTCCTATTCCAACTTCACTTTTCATCTGGATCGTAGTTGTAGAAAGATATTGCCTGAAGCTTACTCATCTGTTTGTATTACCTGCTGCCTCATATTTCTGAAAAATGTACCCTAACAGACTTTACATATGTAATAATTATCATTCTCAATTATGCTTTCAAATGTTTCATCTGCTTTTAAACAAATCCATACACTATGCACAAAATGGGAAAGATACAACAAGGCTCAAAAACAGTTACAAAAAATCTAGAATTAATTTTATTTGGGCTGAATCCCACCAATGGAAAAATTTATTTCCTGCATAAATTAGCTGTTCAAATTTAAAGTATAAAGAAAAATACTTTGTCAAAATAACACTGTGTTACCTTATTAAGCAGTGCCTAACCCTGTGCCTCCCCACTTCATCTGACTCTTCTATTCTCACACCTCTTCTTCGTCATCCAAATTTTAAAAAGAAATGCTGCTAATTTTGGGTCGGACTTTTGTTTGCTTTTATGAAATTCTGAATTGCCAAGTCGCATGGGAACATCTATCAGAATAAAAGGGCAATCATTACAAAATAATTACTTTGGAATGAACAAGAGTAAACTGTTCTGTAATTTCACCTTCTCTTCTCTTTCAAGACACTCCCTTGATCATAGAACTAAATAGCACAGAAGGAAATCATTTAACTCATCATGTCTGTGCTGGGTGGGATATCCAATTAGTGCCATTCCTTTCTTTTTTCCCATTACCCCGCAAATATTTTCTTTTCCAAGTATGATTTAATATATATTTCTCACTTGCTGGGATAAGAATTCCAACAGTACACTCTCAAGTCACCTCCAACCAGTGGGTGGGAGGCAGGAGGTCCTTGAGGAGACCATGAAGTGAGTCACCCTCCAGCTCAAAGCTCAGAGGGGTGGCACAGTGGTTAGCACTGCTGCCTCACAATGCTAGGGACCCAGGTTCGATTTCCAGCTTGGGTCACTGTCTGTGTGGAGCCTGCACGTTCTCCCCATGTCTATGGCGGCATGGTAGCACAGTGGTTAGCACTGCTGCTTCACAGCTCCAGGGTCCCGGGTTCGATTCCCGGCTTGGGTCACTGTCTGTGTGGAGTTTGCACATTCTCCTCGTGTCTGCGTGGGTTTCCTCCAGGTGCTCCGGTTTCCTCCCAAAGTCCAAAGATGTGCGGGTTAGGTTGATTGGCCTGGTTAAAAATTGCCCCTTAGAGTCCTGGGATGCGTAGGTTAGAGGGATTAGCGGGTAAATATGTGGGGGTAGGGCCTGGGTGGGATTGTGGTCGGTGCAGACTCGATGGGCCGAATGGCCTCCTTCTGCACTGTAGGGTTTCTATGATTCTATGATTCTACGTGGGTTTCCTCCAGGTGTTCTGGTTTACTCCCACAGTCCAAAAAAACGTGCTAGTTAGGTGCATTGGCCATGCTAAATTCTCCCTCAGTGTACCCGAACAGGTGCCGGAGTGTGGCGAGTAGGGGATTTTCACAGTAACTTCATTGCAGTGTTAATGTAAGCCTACTTGTGACACTAATAAATAAACTTTAAACTTCCTGGGCCTCCAAGAACCATGTCAACATAGAACATAGAACATAGAACATTACAGCGCAGAACAGGCCCTTCGGCCCACGATGTTGCACCGACCAGTTAAAAAAAAACTGTGACCCTCCAACCTAAACCAATTTCTTTTCGTCCATGAACCTATCTACGGATCTCTTAAACGCCCCCAAACTAGGCGCATTTACTACTGATGCTGGCAGGGCATTCCAATCCCTCACCACCCTCTGGGTAAAGAACCTACCCGGTCAAGAGTCCATCGCAACACTGAAAGTGGTGAACCTACATTGTATCACTTGATAACAGAGCATGCTAGTGTGTCAGGCCTGCCAAGATTTTTAAAAAAATCATCAGTTATCTTTGTGTGCCGACAAACAAAATTCTTTGCAGGTTTGTACTTGATGTAGTCGATAAAAAATACAGCTGAAATTATAGTTTTCCTGCACTTGCTCGAAAGGCTATAACAATTATTGTGTAAAGGTCAACAGCAATCGGTGTTCCATGCCCAACTGAACATTACAAAAAAGCACTTTAATCATGGGAAGAGTCAGTCATTCTCTTCAATAATTTTAAGTTACATTTTGCAATTGATCTAGCAAACCCCATCTTTTGGTTGCATCTCTCTGTTTTGTTTGACAACTCCAGCGACAAGAGGACAAATTTCAACAAAGAAATAAAATGGGTTAAAAAGTCACTGTTGATAATTCGCTTTGAAGAATGTCAAGCAAAAGGAGGAATTCCTGTTCCTTGGAAAGACATGCACCTGGCGGCAATCCATGCACGATCCCACTCATGGGATGGAATGACAGAAGTGAACAGAAAGGAAATGAACCAATAAGTTGTCTCCTTGATGATACAAGTACAAACGAGTTCCCACAGGGAGTCCCAACAAGTCAACTGGGCTGGTTGGGCTAAAAGGAAATTCAATCCGGAAGCCACCACTACATTTACAACAATGCACAAAAGGGAGTCTCACAGCCTGCTGGCAAATGATAACTATTCTACAGACAGGAACAACTTTCAGCTGGAACATGCTCAAGTGAGTGAGACGATCTTACAGAAGCTCTGTAACTGGCAAAACCAAAACTCACAAAACTCTGAAGGGAAGTTGCCTTTCATTCTTGGCCCAAAACAGCACTTTGCTTTAGCAGAAATGAATGACCATAAGCCTTTTACTGTACTTGTGTATCAACCAACGTAGGCTCTTGTTTCAATGTTGCACATATCCAACTTATGAATAATGCTGCAATTTTTTTTGTTATTAAGTATAATATCTTTTTAAACCCAGCTATGATTCATATATAATTCCAATTGGCATTACAACATGGAAAATTGCCATCCTACAGTTATTACTAATTTTTCTGCTTGAAGGAAACAGCCAACAAATTCAATTTAGCTTAGAATTCACTTCTGAAATATTACATTGCCTGCACTAGGACGTGGGTTTATAGAGTGCATTTAGTTTAAACGTTACACTTTGAAAGTGGGTGAATCAAATATTTCAACATGTATTTGTCTTATCGAGCAATCCCTGCTCCATTTCCAAAAGAGGCTTGTTTGATTTTTATTCCACACTTACATCATAATTTTTTGCATAACGTGTAGACGATTAAGAGGTTGATTGGTGAAAGAGTGAAAACAGACACCAAATGGGGGCTGTGCTAATAAGGCATGCTTGTTTAAAAGTTTGATTTTAGCACACCATTTTGACATAATTGCTGATTACCATAATTCAAAGTTGCATGGAGATACTAAAGTAGGAACACTAGCAGGTTCAGCACTCAAGCTCTGATTAAACATTTTTATCATAAAGCTGTAAATATGTGGGCTCCATTCATCCACTTCCACTGAACGGAGTGACTGGTGGCACACAGACAGACGTTTCAGGTAGGGGACCGAAGAAGAAGGAGCACATGTGCTCAGACATGGTACTGGAGGTCCACAGGAGGAAGGATGTCTTGCACACGGAGGGTGGAAGAAGTCCATCCAATTCTTGTCCCTCTCTCCTGCAGCAGCTCCTGCCCTGGCTTATGTGCTCCCCCAATTCCTTCTGCAGATCAATGGGGAGCCCTAATGAGATTCCCATGTCCAAACACATTCTTTCTCCTGGTGACTCCTTAAGGTGATCAATTAGATAGAGTAATATGGCACTTACCTGTTTTAGGTGATGACTTAAGAATTGTCAGAATAAATATTGATAGACTGTCACTTGTCTGGTTGTGGCTCCAAAATCACTCAAGATGCTCAATGCCATCCAGGTCAAAACCGCCCCATCCACCAATGTAAACCTTCACTCCCTCCACCACAGACAGACATTGGCAGTAGTGTGTATGATATTCAAAATGCACTGTATCAACTCATCAAACTTCCTACCACAGCACCTTCTAAACCCATGACTTCTACCATCCAGGAGAATAAGGACAGCAGTTGCAAGGAAACACCACAACCTGCAATCTCCCCTTCAAGTCACACACCATTTTGACTGGAACTACATCACAGTTCCTTTGCTGTCACTGGGTCAAAATCCTGGAACTCCCGCCCTAACAACACGGTGGGTGTGCCTGCACCAGATGGACAGCCGTCTTTCAAGGAAAAGGCTCTGTGAGCCTGGTTGATAATCTCAATCTTACAGTTCCATGCACTAAGATTGGCCTTACTAGCAACCTCATAAGTAGGGCCCGAGCCACTTGCTCACCAAGCAAGCCTGACAGAGGGATGTTTGAGCTGATCAGCAGTGATTGGCAGTACTTTTGTGCAGTAAGGTGAAGCACTCCAAATAAAATTGTAATTTGCATAACGTTTTTAGTACTGCCAGCTGTGGGTCCCTTTGAGGATAGCTTCTCAGCCCACTCAATTGCAGGGCAAGCAGTAAATCATGTGTAGCTCTTGCCTTGTCCAGGTGTGCTTCATAATTACAACCTGGAGTTGTGATTAGGGTATAGCACCCGAGGCTGCATAGCACTGAGGCCAACTACCTGAAATAGGTGTGAATTCTGATCATTGATGGAAAAGTCCCTTTAAAAATAGCAACAGTGAAAGCAGGAGCATTAATGGGGCAAATAATCTCCCAACGTGTATGTGTACATGTGTGTGTGTGTGTATTCACATGTGTATGTATACACACATGCAGATCATGAATATATAAATATTTTTGGTGTGAGATACGTGAATAATGTAGAATCAAACATTTGCTGCTTTACTCTTGTACCATCAGTTACTGTCATATTAGAGTTGCCGGCTTTATTTACACAGCTCCCCACTGACAGAGAGAGAGTTCATCGTAATGAGTACACAATGCTTTTTCAAGATTGTCTTGAAAGCTATTTTCACAAAATCCCTCTGGCAGCAATATTTGGATGGATGCTGACAGTCACTGGGGACTGGCACAGATGCGCTTTGTTTAACCATAATAGATTCTCTCTTCAGAGTCAGAAAAAAACTCCAAAATGCTTTGAATCACTCAAGAAATAGCATCCGTTTTCAGCCAGGGAGGCATTTCCGCACGAATTAGATTTACTTCAGAAATGAGGCAAGATTTCAAATTAAACAGTTCACCCTTAGTTTCAGAATAGTTTGTCTGCAGTGCCAATATAGTGATTAGTATCTCGGGAAACTCAGTTCATGCCCCCTGCTGGTGACGGAGAAGGAAACACTTATTTTACCCAATCCCCGGATCTCCAAAAGACTAAGACAAGGCCAGTTATCTTTTGGAAATGGTACTTTTGTGCCATTGTCATAAGCATTTATTTTCCCTTTTTTGCAGTATTTGCAAAAAATTTGGAATTTTGTTTTCAGATCATAAGCTAGCAGACAGATTGACAGAGAAACAATGGCTACATAGCAATATCTATTCAAACAATATATAGATATAGGGAGATAGATATATGGAAGCATGAACCTGAACAGCACAGATAAATATATATATATTTATATACATGTTAGTAGGTGTGCATACAAGTGTAATTAAAGCTATTTTCAAAAGCACAACAGCCAAGTGGAAAAAATGTACTTCTCAAGGGTTTTTGACTGAAATACATACAACCTATCCGCAGTCTTTTTCTGTGTATGTGGAACTCCTGTTGGAATGCAAACTTGTTACTGCTTAGCCGTTCAGTCCAAACTCTAGGCCTGGTGCCACAGTGGTTAGCACTGCTGCCTCACAGAGATCTGGGTTCAATTCCAGCCTTGGGTGACTGTCTACGTTGAGTTTGCACGTTCTCCCTGGGTCTGCTTGGGTTTCCTCTGGGCACTCCGGTTTCCTCCCATAGTCTAAAGATGTGCAGGGTAGGTGGTTTGGCCATGGTAAATGCACGGCATTATGGCAATAGGTCAGGGAGGTGGGCCTGGTAAGATGCTCTGTTGGACGGTCGGTGCAGACTCAATGGGCCGAATGGCTTTCTTCTATACTGTAGGGATTTTATGATTCAATGACAGTCGGTTGGAAAATGAATGAATTCCTCAATCACAAGATGAGCTTCTGAGCTCATGATAAGCAGACCAATAAGACTTGTATAGAGTTTAATAAAGATTAGTGTCTTGGAGATGTTAATTGTTCATGATGTGCCTCATCATTAAATATACATTTCCCACACCACCCACTTGGAGAATCGTTTCAGTGCTGAGTAGCTGTAATCAAAGTATTGTAATGGTTGCAATATAAGGTGGTAGAACCACTTGGAACTTTACAAACATAGCATAGTGTTTTTAATATACATGATTTCACAATTACATTCTGCATGGCTTTCAGAACTATATTCATTCTGGTCTGTACAAGTGGGTTATTGGAGGTCAGCATGTAAATTATAACGGCGTTAAGAGACTTCAAACATACAGACACTGCTGAGTCCTCTAGCGGCTAATTCCTGCCTTGTTCCTAGTCTTCTAATCAGTTCTGCTAAGAATGATACCAGCAATAAGCTTTTCCACTCACGACAAAGCATATGCTCAGCTCTGTTGCAATGTGCAACCAGGTTTCACATCAGCTGAGGGGTGGGAGATGGTGTGGGGGGATAGTGGAGTGAGTTTATAGGGAGGTAGTGACACCACATTGTTAATACCTGTGCAGATCACCAGATAGACCAGTGCACTGCTGGAACAAGACCAGAGGGATCTGCACTTCGTCTAAATGCAGTTTAAAACAAATCCCACAAGAGAACATTACTCTGTAGATGTTATACAAGATCAAAACGTTAACTCTGTTTCTCTCTCTCCACAGATGCTGCGAAACCTGCTGAGTTTTTCCAGCATTCATGGTTGTTATTACTATCCCATGTAATGCTGCCATAGGCTCCCATTTTGGTACTCATACACTCATATAATTTTTGCTCCATTTTTCTTAACATAGAACTATGATTTTATGACTATGACTCCGATGCAATGAATCATACACAGTGGTCGACTCCCAAAACTGACTGTCATCTTGACAATTCGAACATGTTGTTCCTAACTAGACTGACAATTACGCATTTCAAAAGTGTGGCAAAGGACATTACATAGATCATTTTATAAGCTGCCATAGTTAATTTGTTATTTTGGATTGAGAGTCATTGCAGCACCGGTCCCTGATCTAACCGCTTGCACGACAGCCGCTAAACGGTCTCAAGATATTGGACCCTTTGACAATCCGCACTCATGGCTCATTAATGCGTAAAAGCAAATTAGGAATGCTTTCAAATTGCTCTTCAGATTTTTGCCTTAAGAATTATTGTTTTGGCCCAAAACAAAATTTCTCTCAATGATTTACTTACATTGTAGAATCACTTCCTAAGGCTGGATGTCTCACTTGACACTGATTAGATTGTGGGCAGTTCATAAATTTTGTGCAAATGTTTCTCACCACCAATTTTTGCATCCTCTTTCTCTGAACACATTGATAATCTGCGGCCAAAATGTTCCATGGATATGGTGTATTCTCTAATTGCCCTTGAGAAGGTGACAAACTTTCTTGAACCGCTACAGTCCATATGTTATAGAAACACCTACAGTGCTGTTAGAAAGTTCCAGGGTTTGACTAAACAACAGTGAAGGAACGCAGATATATTTCCAAGTCAGGATAGTGAGTGGTTTGGAGGGGAACTTCCAGGTGGTGGTGTTCCCATGTGTCTGCTGCTCTATCCTCCTAGGACCTAGGTGGTGGAAGTCACAAATTTGGAAGGTGCTGTCAAAGTAGGTTTGTTGCAGTGTGTCACACAGATGGTACACACTGCTGCGACTGTGCATCAGTGGTGGAGGGAGTGAATGGTTATTGTGGTGGATGGGGTGTCAATCAAGCAGGCTGCTTTGTCTTGGATGATGTCAAGCTTCTTGAGTCTTGTTGGAGCTGCACTCATTTAGGCAAGTGGAGAGTATTCATCACACTCCTGACTTGTGTCTTGTAGATGGTGGAGAGTCAGGAGGCAAGTTACGTGCTGCAGGATTCCCAGCCTCTGACCTGTTCTGGGAGCCACAGTATTTATATGGCTAGTCCAGTTCAGTTTCTGTTCAATGATAGCCCCCAGAATATTGATAGTGGGGAATTCAGTGATCCATTGAATGTCAAGAGGAGATGGCTAGATTCTATCTTGTTGGAGATGGCCATTGTTTGGCACTTATGTAGCGTGAATGTTACTTGCCACTTATCTAGACAGCCATATGAATGGAGTGGGAATGGAAGGATACAAAAGAATGGTCTAGTTTGGACCAGGGAGCGGCACGGGCTTGGAGGGCCGAAGGGCCTGTTCCTGTGCTGTATTGTTCTTTGTTTTGTTGTTCTTATCAGCCAATAATTTTGTTACTGTCTATAAACTGCTCATAGCACGTTACATTGATCTAGTTTAACTGCATCAGAACAAATCAAGGCTTAAAATAACCAGCAAAAAGGAATTACCTTGTTGTTCTGAGAATTTCATATTTTGATTTGTAACATTTGAACTGTTACAAGGGTTCACATTTGAATAGACAAAATAATGGTGCTGTCAAAAGCATAGGATCATAAAATTCTCAAACTAACTTTATTGAACCATGTTCAAATACACAAGGATTATTAATCACACACTGACAGCTGATGGACAGGTGAGTAACATCATATAGGCCCCAATGAAAAGCAAAACTTCCAAATTGATTTCTTTCAATGCTGTCTCATTTTATAAATACCCCACAGAGGCTGAATCCTCCTGTTCATGTTTCACACCTTTTAAAACTACAGACAACTGGCTTCTTTCAACAAGGAGATTAAAGGTTTACACATCCAGTTGCCAGGATGATATCCACTAAAGCGGAGCTTCCACACAATCCCCAGCCATGCGATTGAATCTTTTTACTCTAACCCACGAAAAAAACTGGTCTCTTTCACCCAGGCCTTCTGACTTTAACTTAACCATAGAAAACTGGCACTTCCCCTTCAGCTCATCGCTTCAATTCAGCCAAGAGGCTAAAAGGTTAAATGTTCCCTGAATGATACTCACAAGCTTTCCTCTTACTCAATCCAACTGCTTCCTTCTATTCCCTGTTCACTTGTATCACTGATCAGATGGGCTTTGGACAAGCTGGCCAATGTCCAGCTGTAGGAAGGACAAAGGGATGACATGCCTGTCTTATACCCTCATTACATGTGTTCAAAACCTGTAGCAATCAGCAATTGGTTACCCCCCCCCCCCCCCCCCCCCCTCTGCATGGTCAGCCCCGTGAGTGGTCAGATGTGATGTCATCCTCATGGACAGAGTCCTGATGAGCTCTTTCAAAATGCCTCTTTTGACAGTTACAAGACCCCTCCAAAAAGGCTTAGCATTCCACAAGGTTGATAAGCATCACCCAGGTATATCTTCATTCTGTTTCAAGGTCACTGCTTTTCAAAGATAACTCCGTGAAAAAATTTCAAGATTCCTTGATGAGATTTTTTCCTGGCAGTGTCTTGATAATCAGAGGTATTTGTACCATTGACATGCTTCCTGACCTCTTATATTTACAAGTTTTTGGTCTTTTTATTGCCTATATCCGGTCTTTAGACATTTCATATGGAAGTAAATTGACAAGATTTCCCTTACTATATTTTCATTCCCTTAACCCTTGTGTTCCCACAAAGGTCAAACTGACAAATTCAACAGTGGCCAATGTGGCTTAATCCCATTGGATCTGATATACATTCTCACAGCAGGAATGTGCAGCTGAAGATTAACCAGTTACATCGACATTTCAAGCTTTTCAGTCCATATCACAGATTACTGTTAGAGATGTGTATCGATAACACCACCTTTGGGACTAAACGTTAGCTGGTCCCCAAGTACAGATTCAAAACAGTGACAACTGTTCACGGTAGAAAGCATATGGTCCTTACACAGGTTTCACTTCATTACATCCAAAAATCAGTGCTTAACAGTGCACTGCATACAAACATCTTGCTTATTATTAAAAAATGTTCTTGGTTGAAATTTCTTAATTAACATAGAGACCAGTTTTTTTCTGTGGGTTAGAGTAAAAAGATTCAATCGCATGGCTGGGGATTGTGTGGAAGCTCCGCTTTAGTTGTTAACATAGAAACAAGAAGCAGCAATTGGCCATTCGGCCCTTCGAGCCTGCTCCACCACTCATTTTGATCATGGCTGATCATCAAATTCAATATCCTGATCCCCCCCTTCCTCCCATATCCCTTGATCCTTTTAGCCCCACGAGCTATATCTAATATCTTCTTTTGGCCTCAACTATATTCTGTGGTAGCGAATTCCACACATTCACCATCTTCTAGGTGAAGACATTTTTTCTCACCTCAGTTTTATTATCCTCAAACTATGACCCCTAGTTCTGGACTCTCCCAAAATTGGGAACATTCTTTCTGTGAATTTTATACGGTTGCCCCAGAACTTAAGCTACCTTCTACATGAATAGGAAATGCATGAAGGCACATCATATATTTTGTATTTTACAGTATATAGAAATTAAAAAGGATAATGTGTATTCTAACCCCTCTCAATGGATGTTGTGGTTTAAAGACATTCCTTCCTGCTACATTTTCTATTTTTTTCCACCTGTGAGGTACCCTCCCTCATCACACTCATCTTCAACTGAGACAGCAGTGCAATCTTCCCACATACCCAACAAATATTGTCCTAGAAACGATGAGAGTCAAAGTTTCTTCCAGGTTTCCCTTCACTTTGCCAAGAGAATGTTTCTTGGTCACTCTGCTGCCTGGATTATATTTCCTAATTATCTGATGCAGGATTGTGAATAATTTCAAGGTGCTAACATATACACGCACACAACCAAACATATAGATTTAAGATTCCTAACAACCATAGAGAAAGAGAGAGAGAGATTGACATCCATTATGTCTGGTTCTTGGCTTGGATTCAAACCCTGGCCCCAGGGTGTGCCGACTCACTGTTCAGTCCGAATCCAGAAATCTTAGATAAGTTATTTGATGTAAAATTAATTTTTGCTGCAGAATTTGAGAGTTACCATCCAAATTAAACAGTATTATGTCAACTGTTACTTTAGAAGAAACTATCGTAAAAGCTTGACAGGAGTTGCCAACTTGCAATGGAAAATAAAGTTTTAAAGATCTCCCAATGGCTTGATGGGTAAAAGTACCTAGTGATGACACATACAGATCAGAAAGTTCCGCCCTTAGCTAATATATGAAGTAGCAATTGTGACACTGCATTTTATTTTGGTGCCTCCAAGTTCAGGAAAAGAAAGTAACATTAAGCATAGTTACAGACATGGGAGCTATCCAGACAGATTCCCACTGGTACATTTGGTGCATTAGTGTTTACGGCAGAGCATATTAAGTTCAATGCACAAATACAATTTCTATGGCATGGCAACAAGGGTCCGCAACAGTATATCCAGACATGAGGTATCTTCAAAATAAAAAGGAGTTGTAATCAGGGAAATGTTTTGGAAATAAATTCTTCTAGCATTGAATAGTTATTTTTTAATCAATACGTAGAGATAGTAACCCTGAGTTTTGCAGGCAGCAGCAATGAGACAATTCTTGCCATTCCTTATGCTTAAGCTTGCTCACAGACTTTGGGGGTGGTGGATGGGGTGGGGGGGGGTTCTTTTGTTCAGTAACTTACAGTAATTAGAAATTCAGAGTGGCGCCTGCTTTAGGGGATCCCAGACAGGGCGAGCAACAATGTTTCTCCTTAAGTAATCGGATTGATGACTTTTCAGTGAGCATGCAGAGTCTAAACCTGAAAGTGCCAATCAGAATATTTAATTCATCGCAAAAATCAAGTGCAGAAAGCATAATAAAGGGAGGGGCAGAAGGATGGAATGAAGAGAAAGACAGCAAGAGACAGAAAGAAAAAGTAAAAAAAATGTTTTTAAATCACCAACGATACTTACAATCTGAGTCAGTGAGACTCCAAACATAAAAGTACATTTTTAGTGGCAGAGGGAATATTTGACAGTAATTAAGGCTTAATGCACAAGCCTAAACTTTTGTGGTGTGTTTTAGCGGGTTAACTACACGCTACAACTAATGCCCTTAAATGGGCTTCAATGCCACATCTCCTGGGGAAGCACCGGTGTAGCAAAGCTTATAGAAACTTGGACAGCAAATTCCAGATTTCCAAGATGCTGAAAGTTGAAGTCCGATTTAATCCAGACCAACAGTTCGCAATGTTAGCCTCTATTTCCAAATTCAGGCTAACATTGGAGTTAAACTCAATAGCTGTCTACATTTACCTGGAAGGGAGAACTTGCTATTTGGTGAAATGACTGCAGCTGGTGCTGAGTAGATGTAATATCACCAAAGCCCTGTGCAATGAATGATTTCAGTGGTGTGTTTTCCCTCGAAGCACATATATTATTTTACAAATGGCATGAGATGAGGATACCTCTGAGAATATATTTTGGAGCAGAAATCCAGCTCAGACGATGGTACAATTGTTGTGTTACAATTATGATGTCCTTTAGCACCTTGATAGGTGGTCTGCTAGTGTCTGCCTGGAACACTGCAGCAATTGTCTGCAATGTTTGTTTGATACAATAATTTACAATGCAAGCTGGATTACTCACATTGTTTTAAGGCACTGCTGCCAAAAACAGCAGGTAGCTGGCAGAGTGGCAAGTATCCATTTAATGTGGATATTTTAACTCTTTGATCATTCTCCATGTAATCGGCTCTGGTGGATTAAGTCACAAGTTCATTACTAGATGAATTCTGTAAATGTTAAGATAAGAATTTTACGCTCCTTTTTGGCAAGTTCTTAGGCGGGAGGGGGGTGGGGAGCATGAAATTGAAGGAAAGGGAGTCCCTTCAGGTTCACTTGCTCCGACAATGCAGAGAATTTACAGTGGGGTGGGCAAAGCCTCGGACAGGAAACCCATCCTTGTTCCAATTGAGTCCCAATAATTGGCCACTTAAGGACCACAAATTTAGGATGACAGGAGGATTTACCTGGCTTGGGGGAAGCCTGATAAAGAACTGGCCTAGATCTTGGGCGGGAATAGGAGATGGGAGGGCATGCCTGCATTAGAAGTCTCAATCTGACCGCAGGCACGACCCCTTCCCCACCAAGATCTAGTGACCTTCTGAGCCCAACATTTCCTCCGAAGGCTCGAATGCCTCTTTACACCCCCTATGGATGGTCTCTTTGGATGACGGCAAGTGAGACCCCGCCATCTGACAAATTCAGGCCTGAGTTACACCAATGTTCAGCAATAGTTTAAATTTTATACAAATCTTTACCTCGGCAAAGTTATGAGGGATTATAATGAATACGAAGTATAACTATAATCACACCTCTGATTTATGCTACCAACTAACACTCATTTTAATAAGTGCAGTGCAAAGAAAGAGCCATGTGCTCAATGAAAGGAACTTTCCTTTTTGTTGTTATGGGTCAGATATGGTTTCATCATCATCCCAAATCAACACTGAGTAAATGGGACAGTCACTTCCAACAACTGAACAAATTGGTAATGTATTTCAAATAAGCCTTGTTTAATCGAAGGCTGTTTAATTCAGTTATCTTCATTGTGGCACGCTGGCACAGTCGTTAGCACTGCTGACTCACAGTGCCAGGGACCCAGGTTCAATTCCCGGCTTGGTCACCGTCTGTGCAGAGTCTGCACGGTCTCCCAGGGTTTCCTCCGGGTACTCTGGTTTCCTTCCACAGTCTGAAAGACATGCTCTTTAAGTGCATTGGCCAAGCTAAATTCTCCCTCTGTGTACCCGAACAGGCGCCGGAGTGTGGCGACCAGGAGATTTTCACAGTGACCTCGCAGCTTATTTGTGACAATAATAAAATAAATAAATATCGTCACCTGTGTGACCAAAAGAAGCTGTCCTGTTAATTTATTAGGCTCTTGCCAGTTCTTTGAGGCAACAGTGAAGAACTAATGCAGCCTGAAATACTAACTCTGAGATGAAGAATAAAACAAAAATTATTTTGGCTCTCAAGTTGGTTGGTTTCTTGTTCTGGATTGGCAACAATCACACAATATCGCATATCTCCTCTGGAACCGCACACACCCAGTCTCCAAAATAATTGACTCCTTTGAGTTTACTTAAGGTTATAAAAACAAAGCAGGATCACCTTATTTCACTTGATACGTCAATTCTATATTGCTGCAGGTCAATTGATATGATGGCTGAGGAGGATAAGATTGCAGAATGGCGCATGTGGAGCACTTACACTGAATCTCGGTCTTGAAGACTAATGACCATTTGAAGAAAACATTCAAAGTTTTTCCCACTCCTGCGGTATAGTGGCGCAGTGGTTAGCACTGCTGCCTCACAGCGCCAGGGACCCGGGTTCAATTCCAGCCTTGGGTCACTGCCTGTGTGGAGTTTGCACGTTCTCCCCGTGGCTGTTTGGGTTTCCTCCGGGTGCTCCAGTTTCCTCCCACAGTGCAAAGGTCATGCTGGGTAGTTGCATTGGCCATGCTAAATTCTTCCTCGGTGTACCCGAACAGGCGCTGGAGTGTGGTGACTAGGGGATTTTCACATATAAGCCTACTTGTGACACTACTAAATAAATAAACTAAATACACAGTTTGGGATGATTCGGCACCCAAGTTTGCCATCAGGAAGAGTGATGACGCTGGTGCAAAATGCCACAAGACTCAGTAAACGAGACACTTGCCAGCAAGAACTCATTTCCCGATTTTCTGTGTCCTCACCAGTGACGTAACGTGATTCCTATCCTTTCATTTAAATACATACTAACAAATCTGCATATTATTAAATCAAATGATTCCCCTCATTGAATATTCAAACATCACCAAGTTGCAAACCTGGCAGTGCGAGCCTGTGCAAACATGTACCGAGGCGGGCTTACCATTATGTGTGGTGAGGGAAATGTTGAGGTCTTTGAAGGGAGGGGCTTGAAGGGAGGAGTGCAGGCAATAATGCCTCAGTGGCTGTTAGTTGTGTTGGGAGGAATGGGTTGGTCAAATCAAGCTCCTCCTTTGTGGTCCTCGGTCAGGGGTGGGGCGGGTGGGGAGTTTTATTTCAGTTCTCGTCCGGGTACCCTTGAAAGATGGCTCCCCGATCTTTTGGAGCTGGCCTTGCCGGCTCTATCAGACCCTGCCCCATCAGACTGATGGCGTAAACCCCCCCCCCCCCCAATTCGACAGTGTGGTTCAAGACCCGGTCTGACCGCTCAGCCGTGCATCTGGAGAGATACACGCCGGTTTTCAGTCAACGCCTGACACTCGGTCAAATTATTGGAAAAATCTGCCCATTTTGTCCCCTGAGAGAATGGAGCCTGAAAGTATCTCCAGTATATTTATTACAAGAATGTATCAGCACAATATATCAGTAAATTGAGGCACATTTTAGTGCTGATTTCCTCCTAATATGCATCACAATATAAACTACAATTAATCATCAAAAAAAACAACTAAGGATCAACAGACTTATTAAGAAAGGGAACTAAATTACTTAGACTTCAGTTTATTTAAAGGTGGAAGAAAGAAACATAACCTTAAACACGTTTGTCAATGGCAGCCTATGCCTTATCACTATCACTGATACATGCATCCTGAAATGTATAAACTCCACACCTGGTGAAAAGTCTCACTGGATGTGGACATGGGTCAAAAACATTCCCTTGGAGAGCAGTACTTGACTCTCTGATGCTTTCTCTTGCCCAGTGACACTCCATGCCCGGAGCAAGACCGTACAACTTCAGAGCTCTGGAACTTCCTCATGGGACTTCCACAATCTCGACTAACTAAATGGACAACTTTTGACATTATTCTAAATTCCAAGGACATTCAGAGTGGAACTTTTCTTGTCCTTGTTTCTTCTATTGGAGCATTGCTCTCAACAACAGATCACCTGGGGAAATGTTATTTTTCTCTTTACCTTTTTACCTCCTGCTTCCTCTTGTGCCAGCTGGGACTCAGTTGGTAGAGGCCTTGCCTCCGAATTGCAAGACTGTGGATTCAAGTCCTACGACTGACTTGAGCACAACATTCAAGGCTGACAATCTGGTGCAGTACCGAGAGCGTGCAACATGGCGAAGGTGCTGAGACATTAAATTGAGGCCTCTCTGGTGGATGTAAAAGATCCCATGGTATCATTTTGAAGCTAAGCAGGAGAGTTATATGGCCTAATGTCCTGGCCAATATTTATCCCTCAATCGATATCATAGAGGGAGATTATCCGGTCATTATCACATTGTTGTTAGTGGGAGTTTGCTGTGAGCACATTAGCTGTCACATATCTTGTATTACAACAATAACCACAATTCAAAAGTGCTTCATTCGTTGTAAAGCGCTTTTGGACAATCAGTGACCATGAAAAGTCACAAGTCTCTCTTTCTTCTCAAGACAATGGGTGGGATTTTATGGCCTCGGTCATCCTGAAACTGGAACATCCCACCCGAGGTCAACCAACCTTTCCAAAGGTCCACCCCACGTCCGCTCTGATTCCCATGCGGGCAGTACAATAAAATTCTGGCCATTGACTCTGGGTGTGTGGTTCCAGAAGAACGGATTACCCTGCAGTGCTCCTTCCAAGTGGCCAGTAATCATGTGCGAGTGCTACTCAGGTTTTTCAACTTTAACTGGGCCAGGTGAGTGGGATGGATGGCCAGGGAACAAGGGGATGGGTAAAGTGAGAGGGTGGAATGCACCTGAAATTAATCCTCATCCCATATTCACCCAGGCACACACTTGCAGCAGCTGCCTTTTTATGGTGATTACAGGCGGGACCATAACCAATGCTTCCTTGCTCTAACCTTCCCACCCCTATTGCCATCTCACCTAACTCAGCACAGATCCGGGTATTCAGTATGTATTACTACTTAGTTTACTTCTTAGTAAATTGAATCAGCCATCATTTTTAACACTTTTACCATAATTTTGGCAGAAGATACGACTCAGAGAAAACATAATTTCGGTCCTTGGGAAATGAAACCATTTTCAGAGCTCCCTGCCGTAGTTAAGACACTAAAACCATGGCTCATTTCCAGAATCAATTTAGTCCACAATCCACTGACTGACAATGCAACAGAATATGAAAACAATAGATTTTGATGCAGCCCCCTCAGAATAATCTCTTCAATCAACTCAATCTAGATTTTTTTTTTAAACTGAAGTCTCTTAAAAAAAATCAAAATTAGATCCCTGAAAACTGATCATCTGCTATTTAAGAGGCTACATGTAGCTTTGCCAAGATTTTCCGTATGTTGAAATAAAATAGTCAACTTAAATTGCATGACAGCATCATTCAATCAATATTCCATCATGTTCAGTGTTTCTCCATCTCTGAGCCCAGCTCTGCTGCTCTCTAATTTTACTGCATGAGTTTCCATTTGAATCTAATCAGGGTGGATTGCACACATTGTGCAGTGCTCATCAGGCCTTTGGGTACAATCATTGTATGTAAATTGCATTTGCAGTAACTACCAGATTTGCTAGTAAGAACAAGTCATCCATTAAGCCTTCTTGCAGGTACATGTATTTATCACATTTTCTTTTCACCAGTGAAAACGGACCAGAAAATCTAAAGTGAGCCTGAAACGGTAGCACAGTGGTTAGCACTGCTGCTTCACAGCTCCAGGGTCCTGGGTTCGATTCCCGGCTCGGGTCACTGTCTGTGTGGAGTTTGCACATTCTCCTCGTGTCTGCGTGGGTTTCCTCCGGGTGCTCCGGTTTCCTCCCACAGTCCAAAGATGTGCGGGTTAGGTTGATTGGCCAGGTTAAAAATTGCCCCTTAGAGTCCTGAGATGCGTAGGTTGGAGGGATTAGCGGGTAAATATGTGGGGGTAGGGCCTGGGTGGGATTGTGGTCGGTGCAGACTCGATGGGCCGAATGGCCTCCTTCTGCACTGTAGGGTTTCTATGATTCTATGATTTGGAATCTGCATTATTGCATATGATTATGTTAGGGTACCAGATCAGAAACCCCAAGGTATATTAAGAAGCTAGACTAAGCCCCAACAATTTTTCTATTTTGGCATTAGTGTGAGGATAAAATATTTCACTCCAGGCACCATTCTACTAACAAACCAGGGAGCTTTTATCAAAACAAATTTTATTTAACACATTTTAACTATAATAGATGAACTAGCTTAACTTTTAACAATTGAACAATGCTTAAACACAAGATACAATTCTTCACTGCTAACTTATCATTACGAGATCCAATGAAGCAAAATTTCCTTGACAGACTTAAATCGCTCTTTATAATTAGTTAGCAAAACACAGGCATACTTGCTTGTGATTTTGGTTAACAGTCCTGGAGCTTTCAGAAAGCCTCTGGGGAGGGAGAGAGAGCGAGCGAGCGAGCGTGCGAGAAAGAGCATGAGAGACAGCGAGCAAGAGCATGAGAGAGAGCGCGAGAGAGAGAGAGACACTACTTTCTTCTAGCAGGTCCAGGCAGCAACTGCTTGTATTTTAAAATGAAAATGAAACTAGTCTTTTCTGCAAGCTTAGCTCCTTCCATTAATCACATGACCCTGTCCCGTCAATCAACCTAATCAAAACTCACATTACTCTGCATACATAGTCTAAAATCCCAAGAGAACCTAAATGTACAAAGGTCCTTTAACAATCCAAAGTAACACATTCCTAGCTAAAATCAGTTATTAGCCTGCATTCTTAGCATCTGTTGCATGTTTCTCAGACAAACTGACAATTGTTATGAAACACTGCCTCTTAAAGCTACCCCACCCTACACATAAAATATATCAAAATAGCACAGTATCATCATAATTAACATTAGAACCAATCTCAACACATTTCTAAAGTCACATCACTCCTCGAGGAGTACAAGCTGTCTGATATGATTTGATAAATTGACAGTGCCCAGAAGAGAGATCCTCCACTGGGAATAAGTGAGTTGTGTTTTACTGAAAAGCATGACAGAAATCTACCACATTATTCAAGCTTGCTGGATTTTTCAATGACAAGGTGACATTTGTTCATAACATTTCAAAGCTCTAAAACAATACACGATATTCTGATCACAGTCCAGATAAAACCACGTCGATCTGTTCCAGAATTTAAATTTACAGACTGCAAGGTCATTTTTGAAATAGTCTCTTGTGCATATTCGAACAGATTTTTGATATTACTTTTGATTTATTAATTTAAAGTTGATGGCGCAGCATCATGAACTCTGAAGAACCTTTATGTTCAGTGAAAGGGGGTGTTATGCAACACAGAATTTTTCGGCCTATGCAAGTCATTAAAATGGTGAGAGATTTACCATGGTGTGACATGTCATAAATTTCACTGACCCCCTGCAACTTGCATAGTTTGCTATCGCACATCACAATTTTGCATTTAAAGTTTTGAAAGCAGTGAAAATGCCGAAATCCAGAGGGATCTGAACAATAAGACATTGGCTGGGCTAATGATCAAGCAGACAGCTGCTGTACTTTTTATTGAGAAAGTAGGTTCTAAAATCATCTGTTAGCTCCCACTTTGAGGCAGATCTGAGTTAAGTCACTTTCCACCGGGAATTTAAACACACTGGAACTGGGTCTTCAAAACCATTCAAGGCAGTTGTTCCCACTTTTCCGAGTCCCCTCTGTCGAACATCCCAATACAGGCTAATCACTGTTTCAGCACCTCAGAGTGGTAAAAGTCTCTTTCGATTTTGAGGGACTTCATGTATGAGCATTTTGTTCGCAGTTGCGAAGGCGCTCAGGAGGCTCTGAGCAGATGCTCCTATTTTCCATGTTTCTATATACTATTTATTATAAAATTAGCATATAAAGCAGAATTCCTGCAGTAGTGAATGCCAGTGGAGCTTTCCTGAGCTTCATCTAAAGCTCTCCATGAAAGAAGAAACAAAATAATAAAATAAATGCTTTCAAATATTTGTCCAGTTCTGGCAACTTACCAAGAATTGAAATGATGCAATGAACATAATTTAAAGATACTCATAAATAGTTCATGCTGAAGGAATCTGCAAGTGTAACTTACGGGCTGCTTTGCTTGATTCTTTTAAGCATGTATCTTCATATTTACCCAATTTACACAATGGATTATTGCAGTAGTGCAGTTACACAGTTGATCTGTACAAACAGGGCCATACAAACACTTCCCAAATCTGCAAACAGAAGATGCTGACATACTGAGACCAAGCTTTTGGTTTCAGCAGGCTGAAGTGACAAAATGCCTCAGGACCTGAACCATTTAGTTGCAAGCTGGATACCACTGTTTTGTATAAAACCCATTAAACTAAATCAAATGAACCGAAGGACAAATTAAAAGGGGCAATCATAGAATCATAGAAACCCTACAGTGTAGAAAGAGGCCATTCGGCCCATCGAGTCTACACCGACCACAATCCCACCCAGGCCCTACCCCCATATCGCTACATATTTACCCACTAATCCCTCTAACCTACCCATCTCAAGACACTAAGGGGCAATTTTAGCACGGCCAATCAACCTAACCCGCACATCTTTGGACTGTGGGAGGAAACCGGAGCACCCGGAGGAAACCCACGCAGACATGAGGAGAATGTGCAAACTCCACAGACAGTGACCCAAGCCAGGAATCAAACCCAGGTCCCTGGAGCTGTGAAGCAGCAGTGCTAACCACTGTGCTACCGTGCCGCCCCAGAGGATTATTTATTCATGTGGACCCCAAAAATCTAACGTTATGTCATCCATTACCTAATCACACTCTGTTAAACAAACACACACGCACTGCAGTTCAAATGAATAGAACACTTTTACAAGTTCAAAACAAAATATAGTTTGTAATTCACATGAATGGCTCATCTTGGAAAGCGCACATGGAAGTCCTAATGAAGAAAACATTTTTGCTCCCAGAGTATAATCCAGGTGAATTCGATAGCCTTTTAAAGTTGTAAGTTCATTTATTAGTGTTACAAATAGGCTACATTCACACTGTAATGAACTTACTGTGAAAATCCCCTAGTTGCCATACTCCGGTGCCTGTTCAGGTACACTGAGGGAGAAGTTAGCATGGCCAGTGCACCTAACCAGCATGCCTTTCGGACTGTGGGAGGAAACTGGAGCACCCGGAGGAAACCCACGCAGACACAGGGAAAATGTGCAAACTCTGCAATCCCTTAAAGGGATACTGCTTTAAACAAAAACAAATCACAAATGAAACTTAAAATCATCAAACTAAAACATGATTAAGGGGGTCATGGAAGAAGACATCCAATCACACATTCTGCTGAGCCACTGTTTTCATTTGTATTTTTTCAAATTTCTTCTCTTCATTTTTTAGCATTATTGTTAAATTATCTCCCAGCTTCGGTCATACTGGTATTAAACTGAAAATAATTCTGTGACAATTTGGAACCGATAGGTGTCTCTAAAACTGCACTTACTTAAAGTTGGGTAAGACAAGAGCTGAACAATCAGAAGAATATCAGTGCCAGTCCCATTACCTATCAGTGTATGTTTACAAGATCCTCTTAGTTCTTTTTAACCCAAGACAACACTGTAACAGGTGCACAATGAGGCCTCGGGACTTCTATTTTCCCAGAGGATAGGGAATGTTTTTGGTAATGGGAGGTAATTTTGACAAACTAGGATGTTGACAATCAGTGCAGAAGGAGGCCATTTGGCTCATTGAGTCTGCACCAAGAACAATCCCACGCAGTCACTATCCCCGTCACCCCACATATTCACCCCACTAATCCCTCTAACCTACGCATCCCGGGACACTAAGGGGCAATTTACCATGGCCAATGCACCGAACCCGCACATCTTTGGAGTGTGGGAGGAAACCGGAGCACCCGGAGGAAACCCACGCTGGCAAGAGGAGAACATGCAGACTCTGCACAGACAGTAACCCAAGCCAGGAATGGAACCCGGGTCCTTGGCGCTCTGAGGCAGCAGTGCTAACCACTGTGCCATTGTGCCGCTCCAAAGAAAGGTTAAAATGATGGGGTAAATATTGGCTAGGACATGAGGGAGAACTCATAGAAACATAGAAACTAAAAGCAGGCCATTCAGCCCTTTGAGCTTGCTCCACCTTTCATTATGATCATGGTTGATCATCAAATTCAATATTCTGATTGCCTTCCCTCCATATTCCTTGATCTCTTTAGCCCCAAGAGCTAATCTAATTTATTCTTGAAATCATGCAATGTTTGGGCCTCATCTACTTTCTGTGGTAACAAATTCTACAATTTCATCACTCTCTGGGTGAGGAAATTCCTCTCCACTCAGTCCTAAAAGGTTTACCCCTTATCCTCAAACAATGAGCCCTAGTTCTGGACTCCCCCCATCATCGGGAACATTCTTTCTGAATCTATCATGTCTAACCATGTTAGAATTTTATACGTTTCTATGAGATCCCCTCTCCCCTCTTCTAAACAGCAATTAATATAGTCCTAACCCAACTTAGTCTCTCCTCCTATGACAGTCCTGCCATCCCAGGAATTAGTCTGGAAAACCTTCGCTGCACTCCCTCAGATAAAGACACCAAAACTGCATACAATACTCCAGATGTGGCCTCACCAACACTTTATACAATTGCAGCAAAACATCCCAATTCTTCGACTCAAATCCTCTCGCTGCTAATGCCGGGAGATCTTTTATGCTCATCTGAGAGGGCAAACAGAGCCTCAGTTTAACATCTCCTCTGAGAGACAGCACTTTCAACAGTGCAGCACTATGCACAGGTTTCTGTAGTGTGACAATAATTCCACAATCCTTTAACTCAAAGATGTGTTATGACGGAATAATTAAATAATTCAGTTTGCTCATCACAATGGGTCCCGAGGAAACATTTAAGTAAAAAAGTAAATTTTAGGGTAACATTTTTCTAAAATGTACAACTGTTACTGGACTAAGTTTATGATAAATATAAAATAAATGCTAGTACAGGGAAGCAGATAATCATGTCAATGTCGAAACACAAGTAATCAAACTACACAACGCTCATAAACTCGGTGTGTTATGTATGCGCAAGTCTACACTGAGGCTGAATCTTGACATCCTGAAGAGAAGTTGCTGAAGGGCTGTTTGAAGTGCTGTTGGATGTCAGTTCACATCCAGCACTCATGAAGGAACAGCAGCACTTAAAATCCAGTTCACGTTCTATCCCATCTTTACATTGCGCTGCTGTATGATTACAATCAAACCATTCACATACACTTATTTTGAACCATCATATTATTCAATAACAAACAGGAAAGTTTTGATCACTGCACCTTGGAACTGCCTGCTAAGGTAAGGCTGAATGCACACCACATTGGGCATCCTTCTTATCCCTGAATCCCAATCAAAGAGATCACCCAAGCAGCAAGTGGATGTAAAGGCACTCATCTCCTGAATCCACTAAGTTTTCATCAGAATATAACTTTTGGGTTCCCAAGGCTCGGCCAGCATTTTGATTCCAAAGATAGAATAACTATTTATAGCCTTCCTGTAATAGTTAAAGTGTCAAACCAACTCCTTCAAATGGGTGGATTGAGCACCCACATTCTCATCTCTGGAATGCTGGAAGTGGGCAGGTTGGAGGTGGGCTGTTGCTGAGATTTTGACTTTTAAGAATTTAATACCCCCATGTGACTTAAATCTGCCCATTCGTTGTGGTTAAAAATACCCTCAAGATGGTCTTATAAAAGGCTAAATCATCAATATAATTGTAAGGTATGTCGACTTGCTGAGTATTTCAGTTAGTGAGTGCAGCGAGTGGGAATGTCCAAGATTTCTGTTGTGTGGCAGAATATTTCCGCATGCAACTCAAAATTATAATGAGCCGCAGCATCAAATATATTCTCCAAAACTGGAAAAAGATATAAATAACTGATCTAGTTCTCCAAAAGTACAATTCCACACATAGCTAGTTTGTGAGTGATCGAGATAATTTCCATTGAAGGTTCTCATGCCAATGTCATAGTTACATTTACACAGATTTGGCCACTTCTAGGCAAGCAGTTAAACACAAATAAGTCATCAGCATCATGCATGACTTAAAAGAAAATCCTAAAAGTATAGCAGAAGAGTATCAGACTGTTAGGTGCGAGGTCTCAGTTCAGTCCAAGTTCTGACCGGAATGCAAACTTAAAATGCCTCAGCTGGTAAGCTTCAGTTGGAGAACCAAAATGCTTTGTAAATGGGCAGCAAACACTAGCAATGCCACCAGCGCAACACCAACTTCACAATGAGTCAATGGACAAAATTTTCCCAAAAAATGGCAAAGTTCTGGCTGAAAGCCACTTTGTTTCTCCCCAGAGAGACAGGCAGTTTTTCTCCCCAGATCTTCTGACACTGTCAAAAAAAACCAGGCATGTTTTGGGCCATCATTCGTGAGGGCCAGAGCCTAAAGGCACTGATGAGCCCTGCTACACAGAAGTTTTTTAAAAGGGCGCCCAATCTCAAATTAAATTTAAAGACCACCCTCCCCTGGTATCAGGGCATTAGAGTCACCACTCCCCACCCCTCCCCCCACCATCCCCACAATCTATGCATCCGTCCCTCCCCCTCAATGCAAACTTCATCCCTCACCATCACAAGACAAGAATGAACCTCTGTCCCCCCATCACCGCCATCCCCTCCCCCAAAAATCAGGGAAGCCCCAATGGGGTTTCCTTGAGGCCCCACCCTGGCAATGCCAACTTGGCAACACCAACCTGGCAATGCCAGGCCATGTCCTTCATCACCTGGAGGCAATAGTTAGCTCCTAATCCCCGGCATGGTCATCATGACTGCTTTCCATTTTTGGAAACAAGTGATGATGTCATGCCAACAGGGGGAGCATACGGTGAATCCGCAAGATACGGCATTATGCCATTTAGGTATATTTAAATCTATTTAAATTCATGGAAATCAGATTTACGCCCTCGCTGGGCGTAAAGCTTGCAACGTCACCAACATTCTGAGATCTCCCCATCACAAATTCCGCCACAGTCCTCTCAGAAGATTGAGCAGCCATAACGGGATTTGATCAGGGCTGATCATCGAATTCCTGATCCTCCTCCCATATCCCTTTAGCCCCAAGAGCTACATCTAATTTCTTCTTGAAATCAGACAACATTTTGGCCTCAACTACTTCCTGTGTAGTGAATTCCACACATTCACGACCCTCTAGGTGAAGAAATTTCTCCTCACCTCAGTTCTAAAGTTTTACCCCTTATCAAAAAACAAAGAAAATTACAGCACGGGAACAGACCCATCAGCCCTCCAAGCCTGCACCGACCATGCTGCCCGACTGAACTAAAACCCCCGACCCTTCCGGGGACCATATCCCTCCATCGCATCCTATTCATGTATTTGCCAAGATGCCCCTTAAAAGTCACTATCGTATCTGTTTCCATTACCTCCCCTGGCGGTGAGTTCCAGGCACACACCACCCTCTGTATAAAAAACCTGCCTCGTACATCTCCTTTAAACCTTGCCCCCTGCACCTTCAACCTATGCCCCCTAGTAATTGACTTTTCCACCCTTTGAAAAAACTTCTGACTATCCACTCTGTCCATGCCTCTCATAATCTTGTAGACTTCTATCAAAATTATCAAGATATTCCCATCTGGACAATGTTATAAATGAGGGATTGATTCTTGAATCCTATTTTCATTGAAAAGTTCTATTTCCATTCAACCTGTGGCCCTGATACCTAGAAGAGGTATAGAATCAGCTTTTTTTATTGTTTGGTAGTTTTGAAGAGAATACCAGTTTAAAATGAGTGTTAAGTAAACTCAAACCTTTTGTAAAACAAGCATCCGACTCACTAGATCTTGCTCAGTCAGCCAGTTTTAAACTGGGGCTTTTGTCACATTAACATTTGTGAGATCTTCCATATCTGAGAAGCAATTTGACCTTCCTGAGATTGTGAAAGACGGAACATAACAGTTGGTAAAGATCAGTTCGCTGATATGGCATCACAAAGTCAAAACCGGTATTGTAATGCACAAACAGGGTGTAAGTGTAGAAATGGTGTGCTGTTCGTCATAACATGAACATCATAAAGTCAAGGACTTCAACTACATTATACCCACCTAGAATAATAGACTACTCAGAACCAGTATATCACTTTATATGTTGTCGAACCAGGGACAAAAATCCAACCTGTGAATTAGGTGCAGAAATATTTCCGTAACACCTAGAAAATGGAATAATAATTGAAACAACTTTGTTTTATTTATCTTGGAGGTTTGAAGTCATTTCAATCTTTCAAGTGTGGAAGTGTTTTTGCTTCAGCGGCTTATAAAGCCCACAGAGGAGTGCGGTCTTTCCCACCACTTAATCCAAATATTACTCTTGAAGTCTTCAAGCGTCATGGGGGTTGAAGCCAAAAACAATTGAGGTGCAACATCCATAAAATAGACTTTCGCCTGGACTGCTGATGCTGGGATAAACAATAATGCCCGATGAGCTAACAGATCCAATCCAGTGCTTCATGAGTATTTCTGGTCAAACAGCAATCGGAGTCTGTTGAGCTGATAGCCTGACAGACCAGCATGTGTGCAGATGGATAGTGGTGGCCATCTTGCATTGACAGGAGACACAGTGTAACCTATTTAGCAGTGCAATCTGTATAAGCAGTTCATGCCTTTTCTAAAAAAGAAAAAAGCCTTGCCTTTATATAACGTCTTTTATGACCACTGGACATCTCAAAATGCTTTACAGCCAATGAAGCATTTTTGAAGTGTAGTCACTGTTGTAAGTAGCAAACGCAGCAGTAAAATTTGCACAGAGACAACACCACTGAATAGCAATGTGATACTGACCAGATAATCTGTTTTATACTAATGTTGATCGAGGGATAAATATTGACGAGGATACTGGAGATAATTCTCCTGGTTTTCTTTGAAATAGTCCCAAAGGGATCTTGCACATTCACTTGAGCTTGGCAGATGGGGCCTTACTCTAATGTCTCAACCAAAAGCTGACAGTGAGGTACTCCCCGGGTATTTGATTTTTGTGCTCAAACCCTGGCTGGAGTGGGATTTGAACCTGAAACCTTGAGATTCAGAGGCGAGACTGTCCCCTGCACCTAATGGCTCCATGAAATGACCGTTGACCCCCCTTATTGTAATGAGATTCTTGTGCTCATTCCAGACCCAGACTCCTAAATTTATTTGCCTTGGGCACTTGCAATGTCCAGGCTCTAACCGGCATTTCTGAGTTTTAAGCAGCCTAACCTGCAGCCTTTAAAGGAATGAGCTGAGATTGTTTACAGGCTGCCTAACGACATGAAAAATCCTTTGCACTTTGTGGAGTTGGAAGGGGCAGAAATGCTCCACTTGACTTCACAAAATATCTGCAAGTTGCTAATGACTGTTCCCCATCCACCCCCGGTCACCTATCGCCCCATCCTACACATACACCCTTAGGTCAGGGCTGCATTCATTAGGTCCAAACAAGCAAGCTGTTCCTGATTAATGCCCACAGTTTGCCTGATTTATACTGTTGAGGCCCAGGGCCTCTTCATTCTGGCACGCTATCAGAATCATGTTTGGAAACATAGAAACTAGAAGTAGGAATAGGCCATTTGGCCCTTTGAGCCTGATGATCTGCCATTTCTTCTTGATCATGGCTGATCATCAAATTCAATATCCCCCCCCCCACCCCCCCTCCCCCTATATCCCTTGATCCCTTTAGCCCCGGGAGCTATATCTAATTTCTCCTTGGAATCAGACAACTTTGGAGGTGTAAAGGGTAGTTAGTTTGTGGTGTGAATGAGGTTTGAACATTTCAAAAATCTAATTTTTGTAAAGAATTTCCATAACCGGGTTGGTGAACCTGTTCATTTTGGGTATGGCTCAGGTTGTTTTAAATGCTTCGTGTAATGGACCACTCCACCTTGCAGGTATATTTAATTCTCCTAACAGTTTATTTCCTCAAAAGATTGTGATAAAAGAAAGTGTAATGATTAGAGGTATTTAAAATGACAAACACCGTTTTTTTATTGCTGTTAAATATAAAAATGACCTCGTAATAGTTTGCTGAAGTGACTAAATTTATTCATCATTACTGCTGTTTGCACAATAATCTCAACCATTTATAAATTAGAGAAGATTATATACAGCACTACACTGAGTCAATCTCGTCCTTCATTTTAATTTAAGTATGGCACTAATGACAATTGGTGCATTAGGAAAATGCTACATTACCATGAAACAGTGAACCATAATTACTGTATATGCTCTAATCTGCATAAATCATCAGGTAATGCACAGATGGAAAGCCATGTTTCAGACCATTCAATTGCCCAAGTGTTATTTGTACATCAAACAAGGGTACAAATTATATGGAATGAGTTTATTTCTAACATTTTAAATTAAGAGAGGCAAGGAGAAAGAGCAACAACTATCATCCAGGAAGACAAATAAAAAGATAGCTTATGATATCCAGTGTTCCACTGAGCACTCTCTTTCCCCACCGCATCCCATTCTTACTTTGAAGTTAAGAAGTAATAGCAAGGCTTTCCCCTAGTGACAGCCTTTCACGACCCAACGTGCTTTCCATTTTGTTCACTGCTGCAGACTAAACTTAAAGCCATAACTTTCATCTCTCTGTTTACTTTAGCTAGATAAGACAAGATCTCTGCAGCTCACAGCATAGCAGCAGTAATGTAAGCTCATATCTTTCAACGGCTGAAATGCAGAACCTGTGAACTAGGTTTATCGAAGAAGTAGGAACAATTTCCAAAAGATTTATATGTGTTTAAAGACTTGTCAGCATATGCAGAGAAGATTTTGTCCATTCCCATTACATATCTCTGAGGGCTTGTACAATAAGTCTATGCTATACTCAGATGTACGAATAAAAGAAAGAAAGAGCTGCATTTATATGGCACTTTTCATAGCCTCTGAATGTCTTGAAGCACTTTAAAACCAATAAAGTACTTTTAAATTGTAGTCACTGTTGTAATGTAAGAAATGTGACAGGCAATTTACACAAAGTCATCTCCCACAAACAGCAAAGTGATAGTGACCAGAAAATCTGTTTGTTTTATGATGTTGATTGAGGGATGAATATTGACCAGATGGAAGATTATTCCCTGCTCTTCTTAAAAATAGTGCCAAGCAGGCAGGTGGGTATTCAATTTAATGTTTCATCCAAAAGATGACACCTCCAACAGTGCAGCACTCTCTCAGTACTGCAAAGGAGTGCCAGCCTTAATTTTTGTACTCAAGTTCTGGAGTGAAACTTTAACCTGAAATTTTGTGATAGAGTTCTACCAACACAGCCATAGCTAAGACCACATGCAGACATCTTCTGTAAACATCACAAGGGCTGCAGAGCAGGGCACAGCTGAAAGCATTGGCAATAAGGGCTAGTTTTCCCAAAAGGCCGTGAGATCTAGACATGGTGCAGGCAGGATTTGAAAACCATGGCCGCTGAGATTATCTCGGGATGCCAACACCTCTGGGACATTTTGCAATTTTCAAATGCTGGCCAGAGACAGGGAACAGAAAACCTGCTTGCTGCCAATCAACTCCAGAAGGAGCTTGCAAATGGGCCTGTCTGATTCAGAAGTGAGTTTTTAAATTTTATTTCAGTGGATCCAAACAGTCTAGTGCACGTTAGTAGACAGCTGTTGAACTCGCCATGAGGACCAATTAAAGTTGCTCAATCGTCGGTTTTTACCACTTTTTTGTTTTTGGGGCCGAATTACATTAGATCTTCATTTTTCTTCATGACCCCCTGACAGACTCTTCAATGCTGCTAACCCTCGGAGGAGCTGCCTGTTCTCTTTAGCAAGGCAATGACAGCCCCCAACATGGCTGACACCTGCCATTGCCACTGGTGTCATGGAGGCACTTGGCTTCTCTGATTGGGCAGCGAGCTCAACTCCTGGCCAATTGAGCCGTTCGAATTTAAAAATGGCACTGTGACAGTGGTGCAGTTGAGACTTAATTCATCCGAATGTCAAGTTCCTGACCCTACTTTGAAAACCTGGCCCCAAACTCCAAAAGAAATCCAATCTATTCAAAAATAAGTCAGTTTATGACAGGCCTCTATGAAAAAGCTGCTGGTCCTTTAATTCAAGACTGTTATAAACTGATAGCACACATCTCCACCTGGCTGTGAATTTCATTTTTGATATTTAGCTGAGTTCCTTTCTGCTGCCTATTGAGGAACCTTTTCTAATCTCTAATTTTTCAGTAGCTTTCAAAATAGTTTCATCTGACAGGGGAGCATTTCATTTACTTTAAATTAGATGGTAGTCCAAAACTTGAACTCTGCTGTTACCAAAGTTTCTCGTATTTCAATCATCAGGGCAAAGGCAAGAGTGCCAAATTTCAAACAATCACAACAAGCGTAAATGAGCAAATGAGAAAATTTGAACAATGGGTTAAGAAAGTCATTTCTTGCTACTACTATGCAGTGGCGACGCAAGTGATATTTTCCACTAACAGAGGGCTGTCATCATTGCAAAATGATATTCTGCCTACCACGCAATTGAGCAATGTCATGTTTGAATTTCAATTGGTATCATTCCAGTTCCATAGGCTGTACATTCCAACGATTGGCTGATCAAACCAAATAGCAAGTTCCTTTGGTTGTTCATAATAGGCAAAATACAGATCCTATTCAACCAGCCCCCAGTTGAGGTTTCTCAAACTTCAAACAAGGTTAGATGTGATTCAGTAATTGGACAGCCCCTGCTGAATAATCCTGAGTGCGCCAATAGCTACACTAACAATCAATTTAAGAATATTAGTCAAGCTCATAATGTGGTTCATTCACACTTGCCAAAAGTGGCATAAATTCATATATAGCAACCCGTTCTCTACAAACAAACCTTGCACCTTTTTTGAATAACTGGGGAGTTCCAGAAGCCTGTAGTTCCCAGTTGCTTTCTCTATGGTAATGCCTCAATCATAGACAACTTGCCAACCGTTCAGTGTCCTTTTCTCCTGTAGCATAATTTTTTGTGATTGTTTGAAATTTGGCATTCTTGCATTTGTCCTGATGACTGAAAGGCGAGAACCTTCAGCAACATGTCTCTCTTTTCAGCAATATTCAAGAATCATTGTTTTATATTTTAATTCTACAAGCTTTTGCTGATTTCCAGCTGTACATCAGGAAAAGAATGAATAAGCTTGGTCTCTTTTCTCTTGAATATCGAAGGCTGGGGAATGACTTAATAGAGCTCTGTGAAATTATGAAAGGTTTTGATAAATTGGATACTGCGAGACTTTTCTCTTTTGAAGACGAGCATAACTAGAGGCCACCGATATAAGATAGTCACCAAGAAATCCAATAGGGAATTGAGAAGTAGCTTCTTTAGCAAAGAGTGTTGAGAATGTGGATCTTGTTACTAGAGGCATGAAAGTAATATTGATGTATTTTAGGGGAAAATTAACAAGCAAAATGGGGGTGAAGGGAATAGATGTTTACGATGGTGGATTTAGATGAGGAAAAATGGGAGGAGGTTTGACTGAAGCATAAATACTGGCATGAACTGGTTGGGCTGAATGGCCTGTTTCTGTTCCCAAATATAGCATTCTATATAAAAAGCCTGCTGCTTTCACTGCAACACTTTCTTCAGGTGAAGGTATTCATTTCATTTCAAACCTTCGCATAAACCTACCCAGGAGCCTGCGGTAAAACTGCACTTATAGACACAACCTCAAAATGACTTGCAGCGAGGCCTAAAGTCACTCTGATGTGCAGCTTAACATAAAGCTAAAGGAAGTGGAAGAGAAATAAATCTTCAACATGAAACAGCAAAGCGATAGTGATTTTCTTGATCGCCTCATCCCCTTTGGCAACATTAATGTGCATACACTAAGGAATATCAGCTTCAAAATTTAATTCCTTTCTGATAGTCTGGCATTTGTGATTTAGTTCTGTACCGCAGCTTTCACTACAGCTGTGACTTTTATTCAATATCTTCATTTCTAAGGCACAGGCTGCTCCAAACTCTTCTTTCCCTATCAAGCTTCAGTAACTATAACTCAGGAAAGTAGCTGACAGCATTGTGTGATGACTTGTTTCAAATGTGAAGCCAAATCAATACACACTCTGTTTACTTCTAATGACTTTAGTCTAGGGATTTCGTCCCAATTCAGCCCCTCTTAAATCAATAAATTATTCAGAACCATCTGACCAAAGATGACTGAGTGAGCAACCATGGCTATGGAACCCAAGTCCAGTTAAATTTATTGCCACGATCACTGAGGCGTGATCGCTAAATCTCACAACGGTATAACACGAAAAATAGTTACCCACTGCACTGCGTCCAAGCTCCATAATCTGCCACCATGTCCCAACTGATTTGCAGTTCTCAATATTTCACAGGCATAATAAACATAAAAAATAGGGGGAGTAAGCCATATGGTCCCTCGAGCCTGCACTACCATTCAATAAGATCATAGTCTCAAACTTTTCTTTACTGTCTATTCCCCATAAACGTTGACTCCTTTATTGTTCAACAGTCTATCAGCCTGAATTCAATGACTCAGTCTCCACAGCTTCCACAGATTTACACTACTCAGAGACGAAATTGCTCCTCATCTCTGTTTTAAATAGATGGTTCCTCATTGTGAAACCATGCCTCCTTGTTTATATTCCTCCTCAAGAGAAAACATCATTTCATCATTTATCCTGTAAAAGTCCCCTCGGAATCTTATGTTAGAATAAGAACATCTCTCTTTCTTCTAAACTTCAATGTGTATACGCCAAACCTTTCCTCATACAACTTGTTCATCCCTGGAATCAAACTAGTGGGCCTCAAAAATAAGTATTTCCCTTCTTAAATAAGGAGACGCAAACTGCGCAAAGCCCTTAAACATGGTTTCATCATAAAGTTGCAGCAAGACTTCCACAATTTTATACTCCTTCTCCTTGCAATAAAGACCAACATTCTATTTGCCTTCCCAATTACTTATTGTATTTGCATGCTAACATTTTCATTTCATGTTTGAGGACTCTCAGATCCTTCTGCAGTCTCTCTTTATTTAAATAATATTTTGCTATTCTTCCTACCAAAGTGGATACCCTCACATTTTCCCACATTTTTCTGTTAGATTTTTGCTCATGCACTTAACTAACTATATTCCTTTTCAGACTCTTTTGTGCCTTCCTCAGTACTTGCTTTCCCGCTTATCTTTCAATTGCCAGCAGGCATGACTACAGTATACTCGGCCCCTTCATCTAAGTTATTAATATAGATAGTTGAAGACCCAGCATTAAACCCAGGCACCTCAATTCTTACAATTTGCCAAATGACTCATCTTGACTCTGTTGTGTGTTAGTCAATCTCTATCTATTCCAACCTATTATTCCCAAACATTCTGAGCCTCTATCACATGCCTTTGATTTGACACAATGTTGAATACCTTTTGGAGATCCAAATACACGATGTCTGTTGGTTCCCCTTTACCTATCCTGTGCATTGCAATCTCAAAGAAACCCAATATATTTGTCAAACATGATCATCCTTCCATAAAACCATGTTGACTCTGCTTGATTGCATTATGATTTTCGAAATGTCCAGAATGCACAGTGAATACTTTCACGCATCTCAGTTGTACTTAAGCACCTCAGAGTGCAACTTGTTCTGTGTAGACAACCTTTAAAATAACTTTGCAACAGTTGTAAGACTATTGCAAAATGTCTGAAACATTTCCTTTACTGTATTGAAGCATCTCAGGATGTTACTTGATGAAGAACCTGAATATTATTGCTTTTTGTGTGATGGCCATTTTGGAATGTTTGTAATGTTCTTGCAGATTTCTTATGAATAAAGTATATTTTTGGGGAAAAAAAGCCTAAATCGAATGTTGGACAAGGAAAGTGCAGCTCCTGATTATGGTCAGGGAAAACAGGAGCAGAATGGCAATCCCACTATCACTGCCACTCCTCAAAGGCTCTGGCCCAGTAAGTCACATAGTAACCAAGCTGGAGAAGCCTTTCCCTGCACAACAATGAATAAACAAAGCGAAGTAAAACTAACTCCAATAAAAGATATCACCTTATCATTCCTTATCATGCGAGCATTAAAAATATTTAAAAGTAAACTAAATGCATTGGCTTGCAGCAAAATACTCAAATTTTTCTTTTCTACTTTGCTTCCTTCTTCTGAAAGTGTGACCTATGCTTTTAAAGTTTATTTATTATTAGTCGCAAGTAGGCTTATAACAACACTGCAATGAATTTACTGTGAAAATCCCTTAGTCGCCTGTTCGGGTACACTGAGGGAGAATTTAGCATGGCCAATGCACCTAACCAGCACATCTTTTGGACTGTGGGAGGAAACTGAGCACCCATAGGAAATCCACACAGAGACGGGGAGAATATGCAGACTCCGCACAGACAATGACCCAAGCTGGGAATCAAACCCTGGTCCCTGGAACTGTGAGGCAGCAGTGCTAACCACTGTGTCACTGTGCCACCACTGGAATTATGACATCCCATCATCCCTTGCATATGGACATAACACGGCAATGTTTTGAAGAGTAGTGGAGGTCACCCCAGTGTATCATTATTTATATTTACAATAGCTGGTATTGTCTCAACTAACATCAACAGATAATCTGATCATTATCACACCACAACTTGTTGGATCTTGCATTGCGCAAATTGGCTGCCACATTTCCTACATTACAACAGTCACTAAGTGACCACACTTCAAAATCTCATTGGCTGTAAAGTAGTTTTGGATCTGAAAGTTAGCTTCTCAGGAAGTTAGCTTCTCAGGAAGTTAGCTTCTTTTCCAGTTTCATAATCATTAGTATTCCTCGAATATCCTACTAAGTGACTGCACTTTTCAGATATAAATAGGGCTATGACACTATTGTCCATCTTCTCCAGCCCTTAGTCCTATCTTGTGAGGGTACGTTTCCACAGTCCAGCCTTGCTGAATTTGTCTTCATGTTTTATGCAGCCTGCTAATGTAAGAACGGCATTGCATTCAACATCCTTGGAATAAGCGGTGAACTAACACAGCTGAAGTTTTCATTCAAAATATGTTAACAAAAGGCTGACCATCATAAAGATCTTCCATTGAAAAGAGAAAATTAGCATAAACCACAGAATAAACAGATAAATTAAAGCTTATTCTGTGTGACAGACAGTTGATATTCCAGCTGCCACATTGTTACTTGTTGTGGCCAGTATCAGCAGACAGATAAATGAGGAGCTTTATTAAGACTGTTGACAGAAGAATGCCCCTGTACAAATGCAACCTACACTGCAGGCAACTTCCCGCAACACTCTTATCAACATATACCTCTGACCTCTGAACGCCATGTCATCTTCTCAAAGCAGAATAATGGAAGAGAGCTCCAAATGACTGGGCTCCAAGCACGTGTTGAAATTTAAAGGAATCAGAGATACTATTGCATACGGGTCATGCTGACAGGAAATCATAATCTGCTGTGTGGTGTCAGTGTTGACATTCCTCGACGTGAAGGGGAGAAATCTAACTGCCTGTTTAACATGGAAAGTTGGGTCTCAAAATCATAAAACTAGACAATGTTTGTCTTTATAAAAATTCTTTCCCATCTTACATCTATCCCTGTGGTAGGGTCATGGTCGCGTGTTGACTCTGGGACAAATGCATTTTACCAGGAATTTGTAGCCAAATTGAGCAAAAGCATTTTTTATAAGTAATCTTTAGATGTGTTTTCTTTCTTTTCAGAGTTTAAAAACAGAACATTCCTTGTCAAGTATGATAACAGTATTGGCTAGTTCCAACTGTTAGGTACAGTATTACATTTATCATAGAATCCCTACAATGCAGAAGGAAATCATTCAGCCCATTGAGTCTGCACCAACCATAATCCCACCCAGTTCCCATTCCCGTAACCCCGCATATTTACCCTGCTAATCCCCTGACACTAGTGTCAATTTAACATGGCCAATCAACCTAACCCATCTTTGAACGGTGGGAGGAAACCGGAGCACCCGGAGGAAATCACGCAGACACGGGGAGAATGTGCAAACTCCACACAGACAGTGACCTGAGGTTGGAACTGAACCTGGGTCCCTGAAGCTGAGGGGCAGCAGTGCTAATCACTGTGCCACCTTGCCGCCCAACTGTCCTATTTTCCAACCTTTCTTTTGTTCTTAAAAGCAACATCAGAGTATGATATCGAGCAGAATCTTGTGCAACGAAAGCCCCCAAGTCAACTTTTTTTGGGAACGCCTGCTGCTTGGGCACTTGAGCAGTGCCTGACTTTCCAAAGTCTCCTTTGCCAATGCTGACAGCTTTTCTGTACTCAGCAGCGCCACCAGGAAAGCAGTGACTGCTGCCAGTACCACATCCTTCCGAGGCCTCATTGAGGAGGGATCAGGTACAGATGAGTGATGGGAGAGGAAGGTGGTCACAAGGAGGGCGGGGGAGGAGTTCAGTAGCAAGGACAGGGACTGGTTCTTCGCAGCCCTCCTGCCCCTTCCTGATGTTGGGTCTCTCAATCAGGCACTAAGTGCCTTTGAACAAGGGATCCCCTCACCAAGATTTGCTCGTCATGGCTAGCTCCCCACCTACATGAATACCAGTGGTGGCAGATGAGGCCCTTCAGTGTCAAAGTGTCAATTAATAGCCTTCACGCTACAGACTTAATCAGGGTGGGGTCTTGAACCGGGGTGGGGGAGGTCCCCATCAGCCAGCCACCCACCTGATTAAATTCCTCATGTCACCAGACCTGCTACAAGGGAGGACACTAGATTCACCCATCTTGGGGACCAACAGTATCCCCAGTATTTTACCCGAGTGGACTTTCATGTGTCAACAAAAGTCCTGAGTTTTAGCAGACTATTTGACCATTGCTGCATCAGTACCATGCCAGATCTGGCCCTCAGTTGACATCCATGTAGATGGAGCCTTCCGGAATAATTTTCCAAAAGTCTGTTTACTAATGGCTAATTCCTAAAGAAACATAAGTCAACTAAGATATTGAGCTATTGTTTAAATTTATGTTAACTGAAGTGCCAAACCAAACAGCCATTAATAATGCTGTAAAATATTTCACATTAGTTTTGAGAGAACAGGAAAGTCAGTGACCACATTCCACCAGTGTTTGCGCCTTTGTGGTAGAATGATTTTCATTCAATATGCCTGCTACGCCAAGACGGGAGTGGGGACAGAGAGAATGTTACAGCCCAGAAAGCCACCTGGTAAAGGCTATAACTGATGCTACTCTTTATACACTTTCCGAAGTATTTATTTACCTATTTGCAAACAAACACCTCCTAATCCAAAAACTACTATTTAAGTCAGTCTATTTATGCCTCTTTCACAAATCAAATCAATATGAGAAAACATCTGTCCCAGTTAATTCATGTCTGTTAACTTTTGAATTAATTTAGTCATAACACTATTTTGTGATATTTTACAGAATGTAAAACTGGAGTCAATGGGAATCAGGGGGTAATGTCTTCACTGGTAGCAGCCACATCTAGCACAAAGGAAGACAGTTGTAGTTGTTGGAGCTCCATCATCTCCGTCCCAAGATATTGTTGCAGGAGTTCCTCGGGTTAGTATCCTAGGCTCACCTTCAGCTGCTTCATCAATGACCTTCCCTCCATCATAAGGTCAGAAGAGGGGATGTTTGCTTTTGATTGCACAATATTCAGCACCATTCACAATGCCTCATGTACTGAAGCAGTCCGTGATATGCAGCAAGACCTGGACGAGATGCAGCCTTGAGCTGATAAGTGCCAAGTAACAATTGTACTGCACAAATACCAGGGAATGAGCATCTCCAACAAGGAGAGAATCTGACCATCTCTCCATGATATTCAATGACATTACCATCGTGGAATCCCCCACATTAACACCCCGGTGGTTACCATTGACCAGAAACTGAAGTGGACTAGCCATATAAACACTGTAGCTACAAGAGCAGGAAGGAGGCTGGGATTCTGGAGGAAATAACTCACCACTTAACTCCCAAACCTGTCCACCAGCTGCAAGGCACAAGTGTGATGGAATATTTCAGCATGAGTACAACTCCAACAACAGTCAACAAGCTCGACACTACCCACGACAGAGTAGCCCACTTGATTGGAACCCCATTCACCTGCTTAAACATACACTTGCTCCAGCTCTGACACACAAGGCCCATAAAACCCCACCCGAAGCCAACGGAGAATTCCATTCTGCCAGCCTCGTCTGCCCGATTCTGGGGCGAGGTGTTAAAATTCCAGCAAAGGTAGCAAAAGTGTTTACCATCTACAACAGTGGTGGGCAACATTCTGAGTGTGGCCCACAAGTTATTTTGCTGACCATTGCCCATGTTCAGGGTGCCACATTCTGCTGGTTTCTGTCTGGTTTTTTCCTACTAGTATGACCCAAGTGATACCCACATAAAGGGCAAGTGAAGTAAGGTGCATGCTGATTGCTCACAATGCTGACTGTAAGAGCCATGCATTTCCTCTGTATCCAAGATTAAATTTTTATTTTGTTTTTATCATTTGAAGTTGATGATAGTTCTATTGATCTACAAATGATTAAGCAGATTCTATAACTCACTATGAAATATTCAGCATGTATTAAATGCATTCAATCTTATTATCATGGTTAGTGAACAAGCCTGATTTCAATCTTGCGGCCCACTGAGATGAAGGGCCCCTCTTGCGGCCCATTCACTAGCCTAGGTTGCCCATCACTGAGCTACAAGGTGCCACTGGTAACTCACTAAGACTCTTTGAACAGCACCTTCCAAACCCACACCCTTTCCCACTTAGAGCACAAAGACAGGAGATCCAAGTATATCACTTGGATTTCTTCCAAGTGATATACCATCCTGATGTGGTACTATATTGCCATTCCCTCCCTGTTGCTGGGTCAAAATCCTGGAACTCTCCCCCGCTAACAGCATTGTTGGAGTGCTTACACCATATGGACTGGAAGGCAACTCACCACCACTTAGAATCCCGACAGTGCAGGAGGCCATTTGGCCCAACAAGTCTGCACTGACTTTTAACGTGGTTTACCCCGTAACCCCACACATTTACCCTATATATAATCCCCTAACTTATATATCTTGGGACACTAAGGGGCAATTTAGCATGGCCAATCAACCTAACCTGCACATCTTTGAACTGTGGGAGGAAACCAGAGCACCCGGAGGAAACCCACGCAGGCACGGGGAGAACATGCAAACTCCACACAGACAGTGACCCAAGGCGGAATTGAACCTGGGTCCCTGGTACTGTGGGGCAACAGTGCTAACCACTGTGCCAACATGCCACCACTTTTTCAAGGGCAATCATGGATGGGCAGCAAATACTGGCCCAGCCAGCAATGCTCAAATGCTGTGAATGAATAAAAATGAGAAGCTTCAGGGAGCTAACTGAATCTGATAATGAAAACTGTATTTTGTCTATTTGTATATTTCATGTATTGCCCTCATTATAAGTACTTTATTTTTCAAACTCTTCTGTGTTAGTTAGAACCATGAAGTGGTAGTTAATGCAAGATTTCTGTATCCTGTATACTGTTACAACCACAATCAACAGCAAGGTGACAGGCAACATGGTCAAATAGCTAGGTTTTAAGGAGTCTTATAAGAACGGAGGGAAAAAGCCTGTTTGGATGGAAGCTCTTGAGTTAAACTTCTTTGCTCCTACCTTCACACCTCCTCTTGAAAAAAGGAGAATGAGAGGTGAAACTGGACCTCACTGTGTCCTTTTATTGTGTCCCAATCAGCCACCTAAAACAGGAGTTAAGCTTCATAAATATGCTAACTGGGTTCTCATTCAAAGCAGGACTCACCTGTTGCAAGCAGGATTGCCTTGTTTACACATGGCCTACTAGGCAGCAGTCCGAGAAAGATGGTCAGCACCCAAAATAATTTTTTTTTCTAATTTACTTACAATGGCCTGGATTTTGTGCTAGTGATGATGGCAAAAGCATTGACATTGCTCTGAAGCGGACAGCAACATTTAGAGTCTGCACATGTGCAGTTAAATTCCCATAACTGAAAACAGCCGCGAAAAAGATAAACCTTGTTGGATGAGGTGGAACTTCACATTACCACTGGAAGTTGTTTACTCTTGTAAAGCCCAACTAAGAACAGAACAATTAATTACCAAATACCTACAATGCAGTTCGAATGGCAACAATGGCAAGGGTTCAGATTCAAAATTCCAGGAGCTATCAGTCTGTTCCTGACATTGGAGGAATTTAAAAATGAGTTTTAATTTTAATCTTTGTTTCTTAAATAATCTAAGCGATCGAAAGAAAGTATAATTGCAATAGCCGAGAAAGTCTGAGCATTCTCACGGAAATTTCATCACAATTGTCATGTCAGGAATACTTTTATTAAGAAAATGTACTTTGGAGAACACCTGCTTCTCTCAGACTGACTGCAGTCTCTGCACTTACCGACACACTCAAATGTTGTTTAAAATTATACTGTGTGAAATCTCTCCACTCATTAGCTGCAGTTATGTTAAGAGGTTAAGAGATGGGCAGCAAGTAGAATGTGCTGAATTCTCAATGAACTAGCGGTGATATGAATAGCAGCTTGAATGATGGAAAATCATTGTTCTCTGATCAACACACAACTGCAGCCTGCTCTGATCAATCACACTTAATAATTTCAATATTAGAGAAGAGTTATAAATGTAAAACATTTGAAAATAATGGATATCACCTCATGTAAAAATGTTGGTCTGCATTCCTGTCAAGGTTTAGGCCACATATACCATGATTGGAAAAATGCAACTGATATAAAATTTCGAAAAAAATTCTATCCTTACACGCGAAATTGTAGCTGGGAAAGCCATAATAGCTCAAACTAGTGTTGGACAATGTTACTTGGAGTTTGAATTCACGGATTGACCATTGATTTAATAAAGCTTTCAGCACTCTGGCCTTTATTAATAGGGGCACAGAGTATAAGAGCCAGGAATCATTGAATCCCTACAGTGCAGGAGGAGTCCATTTGGCCCATCGAGCCTGCACTGACACCAATCCCAAGTAGGCCCGATCCTCGTAACGGAGGGAATTCCAGAGCTTAGGGCTGCGACAACTGAAAGCATGGAAGCCATTGGGAGAGTGACGATAATTTGGGATGCATAAAAGAACTGGGGAAATGCAGAATTCTTTGAGGGGCAGGAAGGGGTATGGTCATGGACATTTGTGCCCAAGGATAAGAATTTTAAATTCAAAACATTGGTTTATCCAGGCACCTGGTTCAGCAATGAACACATGTATATGGGGATTGGTGCAAGTTAGGATAAATACAGCAGAACTTTAGATGAACTGCTGTTTACAAAAGGTGGAAGACCATTGGAAGAGTCCACAGGTAACAAAAACACAAAGAGGGTTTCAACAACAGATGGGTTGAGGCAGGATTGAAGCGGGCAATATTAGAGGTGGAAATTGGTGGTCTAGCTGTGAGGGGAAGGATATGGGGTCTAAAGCTCAGCTTAAGTAAAATAGGACACCAAGGTTGCAAACAGTCTAGCCTAGAATAGTAGCCTGGGAGGGGAAAATAACTAGTGGCTAGGGAATAAAGTTTGTGTTAGAGGCTGAAAACAATGGCTTCAGGCTTCCCGATATTTCATGAAAGGAAAATTTTGCTCATCCAGTTCCAGATATTAAACGAGCAGAGTGATAAATCCAGTGCAACATATAGTTTATGCCTATATTTTTTGCCAAGGTCTTGCTTTTACACATTCTATTTCACAATATGACAGCACTGCTTCAGAAATTTGAGCAGCTCCTATTTCTGGTACAATCCTCTCTCTGCGTCTGAACTAGTTTCCTTAGTGGGCTAACTATACCTTCTCTTATGATGGACTACTTGGTCATCAAACTAGTTTCTTTGTACCATTTTTGCTCTACAAAATCTTTCAATTGGAAGAGAGAATATTGTGACAGGTAGAAGAATAGAAACAACTTAAATTCTTGCATTTAGTAGTCATGTTAGGGGAAACTGTGAAATTGGGACATTGTTTTGCAATCAGTTGTATCTTTGAAAATTGGAGGGAAGAAAATACACTGAAATAATTTTCCATCAGATTCTTGCAAAGGACTGACAGGAAGCTTTTATCTGACATGCTAGATTTAAATCCAGTTTCCAGATGTGTGTTCCTCCATGTATAATCCTAGGAGGTACATTATGTCTATTACAATTAATAAAATAATTTTGAAATTGTCTGAAACATACATACACTAATGGAGAAAAAGACAATTTTTCTTCGCAGTCCAGTGTAAATGCTAGCACCACTGCAGCACACATGACAATAACATTTGCAAATGCTCCAGACTCCACTACTGAATCTCCTCAATCCACACAACACAACGTAAATACCTTGTTGTTTGAACATAAATTTTATCACACATGGAAAACTCTGGTGAAACAATGGTCATCGCTGAAGTTAGACGAACAAGACTAGAGAAGCTATAGTACATAAGAACTAGGAGCAGGAGTAGGCCATTTGTCCCCTCGAGCCTGTTCCACCATTCATTAAGACCATGGCTGATCTTTTCATGGACTCAGCTCCACTTACCCACCCGCTCACCATAGCCCTTAATCCCTTTACTGTTCAAAAATTTATCTATCCTTGCCTTAAAAACATTCAATGAGGTAGCCTCAACTGCTTCACTAGGCAGGGAATGCCACAGATTCACAACCTCTGGGTGAAGAAGTTCCTCAACTCAGTCCTAAATCTGCTCCCCCTTATTTTGAGGCTATGTCCCCTAGTTCTAGTTTCAACTTTCCTGCTTCTATCTTATCTATTCCCTTCATAATCTTATATGTTTCTACGATTTGAAATGCATTGCTTAAAAGGAAAGTGGAAGCTGATTCATGAGCAACTTTCATAAAGGAATTTAATAAATGCTTTGAAAGGAAATATTTGCTGGGCTATGGAGAGAAAGCAGCAGAGGAGGACTAACTTCGTAACTCTTTCAAAGAACCACCTGCAGACAGGCTGGGCAGAATGGCCTTCTTCTGTGCTGCAAGTTTTGATGAGCGGGTTTTTCCAGTCCTACCCACTGCAAGATTGGATGTTCCCACCTAAAGTCAATGGACCTTTTGCTGGTGCATCAAATTTTCCGGCCTGCCCGGTGTGCGGGACTGAAAAATCCTGCCCTATGATTCTAGGAAGTTTTCAACAAAAGCTATCATGAAATTCTAATGCAATATGGCTAAAGTTCAACAGAGAATCACTGGGATTTCATTTGAGGCCAAGTCATCACTTTGCAACAGTGTTCAGACTGGACTTGACTCTATCTCTCCGCCGATTAGCAGATTTGTAGGACTTGTTCTATCAAGTTTCACTGCAAATACCAGGGTAGCAGTATAAATGACAAGTGCTGTTCAACAAGTACTTCAGAGCTAATCCTCAGGAAACATAGCCTAGTGTGTGCAAAGCAAACACAACCGCAAACCACCACCCTTCACTTTAGGAAGATTATTATTAAAACAAATTTTTTGTCTTAAGCCTCCAAGTCTGACATCTAATTTGAGTTGAATTATCCTACACTTATAGCTAGAAAATCCTGATGGATAAACAGGCATGATCTATATGGAGAGAAAGATCAATACTTTTCTAAAGTTAATCAAAATGCTGAGTTCCTGAAATGGAGACATTTTCCCCAAATGTTCTGCCGTTTCCTCCTTCCTCTTTGGAAGGCAGTAACTCATACTCGGGTAATGTTCAATAACCTTAGGCTTCCTCAAAGATATCACTCTTTATATACGTGCCTCGATAATGTTTGCTGGCAGACTTATTGATATGAGCAGCGTAACATCCAAGCCTTCACCTCATAGCCACATATGTGTATGTCTTGCAGCAAGATAGTAACCATCATTGATTATTTCACTCAGATTGGATACTGCTGCCAGTTGCAGGGTTTCATGGTTGGCATGGAGAATTTTGGTTAACTGAATAGAATCAGAGTTTGAGCATGGAACTTCCATTGTGGAATAATTTAAAACTATCCACTGCACCATCAAGGTTTTACTTGTGAGAAGGATATTGTTGATGGGGCTGGCAGTTGGTGCACTGCAGTCATCCATTCCAGCAACTGCTGTGCCAACAGCATGACAATCCTTTTAAGAGTACACATCTCCTCATGTATTCCATGGATATCGGTGTGAATACTCTGAGCAGACTGATCCAGGCCACTGAGGGAGGCTCACATCCTTTCCTGGCCAAGAGACTGCTCTTGTGTTCACTCCGAGGGTTGCTGCATGTGTCTGCCCATGAGACTGACTGATCTCTCATGGTCAGAGCTCATGTGGCTAAGGAGCTCATGACAGTAATGGACTCCTCCAAGAATTCCCACTGCCTCAGGGAACTCCACCAGATGTCCACACATCTGCTGCTGATTATCTAAAGATTGTTCCCTATAATCTGACTCCCAGGGATCCATGTTCCTGCCCACTAGAGCATTATTGTGACTTCCCTCCCTCCTCCCAGGGGGACTGTGCACAGATATCTATGACACCTCCTTCTGCAGTATGGCATGGTGACTTTACCCAATGCCACTGACTGACACAAAAAGGAGTTATTTAGATACAGCTCTTCTTATACTTAATTAAGCACACTGTGGTGCATGCTATTGCATTTAACCATGCTCGCACTGCACTAATGATGCAAACCCATCATTGTAATCCCTTTGCTGCCAGTGTCACCTTGTGCTCAATGAAGAGCGCCGCCTTCATCATCTTCAACAATGATTGGAAAGATTCTCCTATCTCTGCACTCTAAAGTTCAAATCAGAGAACTGACAATTGTTTGTTTGTCTTTGTCAACCCCTGTTTGTGCTTTTTGCAGTGAACTGGGGGAGAAAGTCATCCAGCCCCTGACCAGCTGTTTGTCCAGTCCTTGAGGGAAAGGCACAAATGGGGGCTGCATTTGGCTGCACAAAGAATTTGCGGTTTTATCTGTGAGGTTTGACTGATAAAAAACAAACTGAATTGTGAAATATCAACCCAAAAAGCTAATAAAGATTCTGACATCCAATGCAATAAAAGAAATCTTAATTTATGCAGTTTTCTTGATGCAGTGACCTTGGTCATAGGCATTCGGGCTTGCTATCATTTTGTTTAAAGTTGCCAGCATTTTTCCTAAGTTTTTCGTCAGATTTCTTTGAGATGCCTTTAAGAAGGCTAATTACCATAGCCTCATCTAGTCAAATTATTTGATTATTTTACCTGTTAAATGTACAAATGACAAAGTGTGCATATTGGGAAACACTCATTGGAAAAACACCAGACTTCCTGTTTTGATTCACCCCTCACATTTTGGTTGCAATTCTTATATTGCAAAGATAAATGGTGAGAACATTTAAAACACAACTTGGGTTATTTTCACAGTGGTTAGCGCTGCTGCCTCAGTGCCAGGTTTGATTCCCAGCTTGGGTCAATATCTGTGTGGAGTTTGCACCTTCTCCCCGTGTCTGTGTGGGTTTCCTCTGGGTGCTCCGGTTTCCTCCCACAGTCTGAAAGTTCTGGTCACCCTATTATAGAAAGGATATTATTAAACTGGAAAGAGTGCCGAAAAGATTTACTAGGATGCTACCGGGACTTGATGGCTTGAGTTATATTGAGAGGTTGGATAGACTGGGACATTTTTCCCTGCAGCGTAGGAGGCTTAGAGGTGATCTTATAGAGATCTATAAAATAACGAGGAGTATAGATTGGGTAGATAGTCAACATCTTTTCCCAACGGTAGGGGAGTCTAAAACTAGAGGGCATAGGTTTAAGATGTGAGGGCAGAGACACATAAGGGTCCAGAGGGTAAATTTTTTCATAAAGAGTGGACAGTGTCAGAACGAGCTACCAGACGTATTAGTAGAGGCAGGTACATTTTGCCTTTTAAAAATAATTTAGACAGTTACATGGGTAAGATGTGTATAGAGGGATATGGGCCAAACACAGGCTATTCGGACTAGTTTAGTGGTTAAAAACTGGATGGTATGGACAAGTTGGGCTGAAGGGCCTGTTTCCACACTGTAAACCTCTATGTGCTGGTTAGGTGCATTGGCCATGCGAAATTCTCCCTCAGGGTACCTGAACAGGTGCCGGAGTATGGCGACGAGGGGATTTTCACAGTAACTTCATTGCGGTGTTAATGTAAGCCTACTTATGACACTAATAAATAAAACTTTAAAACATTCAACTTTGCTGATCGTGCAGCAACCAGCTGGCAGCCAGAGTGAAAACTGGATGAGTTCCATCAGGGTTTGTGGCCAAGTCAGCTCCATCGCTTCTGCTAAACCTGTTCAATTTTCACCCCATTCACTAGGTCACTGTTCAATGGCAAAGCTGAAAATTAACCCCCAAAGTATATTGATAAATAAATGGTTCTTCTCCAAACTGATGCCAGCTACAACTGCTCTCAGTTATCTGTCCATGGTTTTCCTGACCTATGCATCTGACTGAATGTTTTGCTCCAAAATGCAACTACAGAGAACTATACAAACAAAAGGGCAGGAACTGTTCTGAGAGAGCTGAACAACTAGCTACTGAGGAGACCCATACTTTTCCTCTCCGCTAATTTTCACCGGTATAGGGGCAGCACGGTGGCAAGCACTGCTGCCTCACAGCTCCAGGGACTAGAGTTTGATTCCCGACTTGGGTCACTGTCTGTGTGGAGTTTGCATGTTCTCCCCGTATCTGTGTGGGTTTCCTCCGGGTGCTCCAATTTCCTCCCACAGTCCAAAGATGTGCGGGTTAGGTGCGTTGACCATGCTAAATTGCCCCTTAGTGTCCTAGGATGCGTAAGTTAGAGGGATTAGGGGTTACAGGGATAAGGCCTAGGTGCGATTGTTGTCGATGCACACTCAATGTGCCAAATGCCTCCTTCTGCACTGTAAGGTTTCTATGAAATGGAGAAACAGAAAAGGCAATTTCTGTTCAATACCAGCAGTTCAGGAAGGTGGCATGATTTCATAGGGCACAAAAAGTCCCAGCATTAGCAAGTTTCAGTGAGCAGCAGAGGTGTGAATATCAGGGATTGGAGACATCGTCACTGAGAAAATGGGATTGTAGAGCAAGATAGATGTGTTAAATTGATAGCCACGCACCTGTTGCCATGACTATGTGCAGCTCAAGGTATCAGCTGGTCTCCTCTGCCGATCAAAATGCAGTGAATGAAAGACAGATTGGGCTTGAGCTCTGTCACTTAGTATAAGCCAATTACAACAAAATAGAAAGAGAAAAGGCAATGTTGCTGACTGATACCGAGATTTCATTCTTCATGTTATCCGTTAGGGATTTTTAATAAACTCAGTTTCCTCCATTCTGTGCTCTGGCAGCCAGGAGGGATTGTTCCAGAGAAAAAGAAATGGTGAGCAGTTGCTGCATTCAGAAGAGAGGTAAAACAAAACGTGAAATGGAAGTTTATTGAGAATGTGTTTCATTTGGAATAAAGAGGATTGAAAGGTCATAGAGACTGAAAACATTAGTGGACGAATTGAAAAATCTGAGCCCGGCCCCTGATTAAAAGTCTGCTTGATCCTGTCTGTATTACAAGCTTGCACTGCCCCGGAGCCATTCAATCACTCGCTATGCACAGATTAGACCTGTCAGGTTGTGCCTGCGAGTTTACAGTGAGTTCTTGCCTGAGTGCCTTTAATCCTGCAAGGTTTTTTCAAATGTCAGAACTATCTTGCGGGAAAGTAGGCTTCCTGCTGGGTCCCACTGACCATAAATTACTTCATCAGAAGGGGTGAGGACAAAAGACTGGAACAAACAAATATTTAATGAGAATTGTTCTCTTCCAGAAAATGGACAGAAGCAACATGATATACCCTCAACACTGGCCTGAACCTAACTGGGGGGGAGGGCGCAGAACCAGTAACTGAGGCACACCTAAATGCATGTAGGCATGTGGAAAATATGCCAATACAGATTAAGCATAAGGCACTGTTTAATTGCTAGCCTAGCCTCCAGAAAAGTTAAGTGGCAACACTCGGCACAAGCTGGACTGGATGTTTATGGTCTCCAGGCAATGGGAGAGCAAATGGCCGTGGACTTGTTTTGTGGCCTGCTTGATTTTCTACCCATGAGGAACTATCAATCAAATGCACTCATCTCCATGAAGAGCATTTCCTCCTGCACGCCTGATGTGTGAGGTTCTGCACTGGGAGTGCTGAATCATAAAATTTACCCCCATATGTTCTCATGTAACCTCCACATCACTCCTCCTCCCTTGAATTGCAGGAAACAGGTCAGCACACACTGCTCCTCTCACCCCAGTAACAGAATACAATAAACAGATGGTGCCATTACAGTTCATGGGTATACAATGCTTATTGCAACAAACCTAACTACCTAATAAAGCTACTGAACTGCAACAATCTGCACTCTCAATACATTCATTACATTGTACTTCCACTGTGCCATGGAAGTGGACAGACTGATTACAGGTGAACTCTGTATACTGCAGGCAAGAAAGCCAATTTATATTTGATCACTTTGCTTGTCAAGAACCAAATAAGTGCATCTCGTAATCAATATTTTTACTGCTCTTCCATTGATTTATGCTGAGCAGACATTTCTGCATTGGAAAATTGTGTTTAAACATTGTTTAAAAATTGTGTGTTTATTAGCAGGAGCTCACCTGTAATCACTCTGTCCACCTCCATGGCACAGTGGAAGTACAAAATAATGAATGTGTTTAGAGTGCAGATTGTTGCAGTTCAGTAGCTTTATTAGGTAGATTTGTTGCAATAAGCTTTATATGATTGTATATCCATGAACTGTAATGGCACCATCTGTTTATTGTAACATGGTGAACAGGAAAATTAAGCAATTGTATTTTACATTTTCCCTTCAATTTCTGCCTTCTAATGAGGGCATCAGCTTGTACTGAGGCAATTCACAGGGAGCAGCAGTCTTCTGTCACCGCCAGGCAGGTTTTCTGGCAAATGGGTGACCTTGATGTTAAACCCCCAGAGAGGGTGGGAGAGGACCAAGGGGTTAAAAATTAACAAATGAGCAATACATCCTTAATCTACTGCGAATAAAACCATCAACCATTTTATGGCAGCAGATTTTATTTTATAGAGTATCTCTAGCTGTGGAGAGAATGGCCACTGCTTTAACATATTTAAATCCAGTTCCCACAGCGCCAAGTGAAGCCTGATTTAACTATAACAGTAACTGTATGAGTTTCACAGGGCTTTGGAAGCCCAAAGGGAAACAGGATTTGCTAATTCAAAAAGATAAGTAACCTTTACAGCACTCTCTTGTAGTCCAGGATGAACACAATAAAAGATCCACTTGGTCCCTCAAAAAAAAGGATTCCGCTTATCCTCCACTGATTGCAGCCTCTCTCTACGCCCTTGCCATGATCGTCAAGCCCGGAATTTTCATTCCTGAACCAGGAGTGCAGAGCCAGGGAAATTTGAGCATTTCCAGCTCGGATCCCTCAATAATGATCATAAGGAAGGACATGGGCTGATGTTTTTGTTCCTTAGTTTCGGAACGGAGAGGTCAATTATAGCATGCCTACTGCCAGCCTAGCTTGATCAGGTAATCTGGTACTGGCTCACAATCAAACCTGAGACTCCAGATCATATTCTGTGCCTATGCCCACTGAACCATTTGAAGAGCTTGTAATTGCACATATGTGGAGAGAATCAATAATACTGCACCCTCCCCCTATATTTCAATACCTTGACTATCACAGTCAAGGCTCACATGTGAACAATGACCGCCATTGGGGGAGGGACAGGAAGGCAACTATTGCCTTTGGACTTCAGGAGAGGAGGGGAAACGTCTGAAAGAGAACATGAGAGAAAAGAAAAAAACTGCATGAAAATGAAGTTTCCAATGTCGTCAAACTGCACAAAGTAATTTACAGCTTGACAATGACTGGTTGTATCACCATGAACGCATAAAGCTGATACAGAGAGTATAAGAATAACTCTGCTGGTTACTGTGTACCAATAATGCATGCTACCCTGCCAACCTTTACCAAGAACGCCCTGAAATGGCTTGCCTGCTGTGGGTCCATCATCTATCGTAGATTGATGGATGTTAACGATGATGCTATCAGCGCTCCTTAGTGGAAGCATTGCTTCAAAGTTCAATGTATATAAACAGAATCTCAACTTCTTCCTCAACTTTAGTCAGGTTTCAGCTTTCAGTATTTTTTAATGGGATGAACTTGTTCGGCCTAATAGTCTTTCCAATTCTTAAAAAAATGGTTAAATTTATGAAGAATTTACCCTTTAAAGCATCAACTCGCAGAACATTTCCTTAAAACCTCTTCTAAAAGTAGATTCTTAAAACAGAGAAAAAAAGGAAGAGGCAGATTAAGAAAAGCTTCTGCCTCTTCTGTGCAGCTTAGTGGCAGGTGTCGCAATGACCCACCAGGAGAGAGTGCCTGCATTGAGATATGATCTCTCGGATAACTGGTAAGTAGTGATGAGAGAAACAAGGATATGTAAAAATGCTCATATCAGAAATGATAAATGGAGAGCATTACCTAACAAAGTATAAACTCGACTGCAGCATCCTCAAAATAAAGAGGACAATGTCAGTTCAATAGGATGTAGCTCTTTAGCTTGACAAATGAAACACTGTCTCAAATTACTCCAATAATTAGATGTTATTGTATCGGCTAATTTTATGTTTCACCAAGACATTTTATTGACACATTCTAAACCCACCTATAAAATGTGTGGGGCTCAATCAGCCATGACCACATTCTGGCAGGATTAAGCAAGTTAACGCCCAGATAAATTCAGCTTTAGGTTCAATAATGCTGCTTGGATTAATATATTGAATCTGTTAGCAATATTAACAAGTAAAAAAGTAATGAACAATTCAAAAACAATCAAGTTTTTCCTGTCTCTTCAATGTCAGTTTTCCACCTTGCAGACCCCATTGAAAACAATATTGTGGCTCAAAGCGCTGGATTTTAAAAATTGATTATAAGCAATGTTTGCCTTTTTTGCAGAAACAAAAGTTTATGCATTGAACATTTTGAAGTAAGGCTTCATCTCTGGCACAACCCATTTTCAAGTCAATATTTGCATGCAATACCAATCATGCCTGTAGGTGGCAGTGTGATAGGCCTTTTAAATGTTGAAAGATCTACAATCATTGTATAATCTATTACTGGCACTGTCTGTTGACCCTTGGAATTTGCAATTGCTCTCTGAAGATACTAAGCACTATTACAGGAATTCTTTAGCTGTGGCCACAGAGTATCAATTCTAGAATGTTTTTTTAAAAAGTGTTCTGGAACAAGCTTTGAATGAATTGGGAGTTTTCAACTTTGCTTGAAATGAAACTAAATACAGTGATTGTGTAAAGTTCAACCCAGCTGTTTAGAGGTCCCAGAAACCCTTCTTACTCCCCTAATAAATTTTATCTGTTCTAACTGCCACCTCTCCCCTCTACTCAATAATTATCTTAACTTGCTTTCAGCTATCCTTTTCCATTTTTAGATGATATTTGAGCATTCGCTATTACTTAACTGTTCTGTTATGAAACATCTGGGCCATTCTGGCCACCTAGACCTGAATGTATCCATCACTCAAACATCTTGACCCCCACATCCCCAATTTGTTCCACTCCTCCCCACTGCAAGCCCACATTCTGAACTCGAGCTGCCTAATTCCCCATTCCCCATCATCATGGCGTTGCCTGGAACATCCTTTAACTCTCTCTCAACCTCCTGATTCCACCTTTGATGCTCCTGTGGCCCATTCTTCAGTCATCCCACCCACCTTCAACACTTTTTCAAGCCCCATGTTCCAACAGCCCACAACAATCTCCCAGTGGTGTTTTCAGGCATACGTCCTATTCGTCTGCTACCAACAATCCATCCATTCCTCCTAATTTGTCATCCACCTTTCTCCCTGCTATCCCAAATTGCTCTCTCCATCTCCTGCCATCCTATTATCCTCCTCCCTCATGTCATCAATTCTGGCCTCACTCCTTCTATCTTTTCCCTCTCTCCCCTTCTTCTCCCCCCTTCCCTCCCTTCTGCTCAAACGTCACCCTCCCTTCCACCCTTACCTCCTCTTCTTCCATTTGCTTCTTCCCCAACCTCCTTGTCCAATTATCCCCTGCTGAGTACTTAATTGGGTCGTGATTTACTGAACATCAATTACATGAAAATATAACAAATGAACTAGAAACGAATCAATCTTACATTTCCGCAGAAAATATTGCACTGCACAATCAGAATTCTTTCAGGATTGTCATAAATAAGATCCATAAATGTTATTGCAAGCATTCTCTCATGGTTTGCATTATTTATGCATCTGGCAGTATAATTATGAACATATTTAGAAGCTTCTTCAGTGTGTTTTAATTGGCACAATTTCTAACTTTATTCCGGCCCTTTATTCACTGGCCACTTAGTTACACTGGATATCTGTCAACTATTTCTTATTCTACTTTTCAGAGTATTCTGAGTTCATACTTTGGCTGCCTTCTGCTTCTGATCATTACTAAAATCTTGCCAGCATAAATGCAGAGAAACCCCACTGCAAGCAGATAAGATTATCAGACCCAAGCCTGCATTTGCAATAGCCGTGTTGTTGCTAGATTTAGCAGGCTTATCAGCACTAAATTAGCAGAGGAAATAAATGTGCTCAGGTCAATATTCTTAAATATGAACCAGCTTTAAGATATATCGGCTATACTGAGGGGTTGTGGGGGTGGGGGGAGGCAGGGGTGGCGCACATCTAGATTCCTATTATGCATCTCAGGAGGCGAAATTCCACCCCTAGGAATGCAAATTCATAAAGTGACTCCTCTAATGTGTTGACTTTAATTATTTGCTTGCAGTGACAGAGTCGTAACCACCAATGTTTCATCCTGTTGCTGCATAACTCAAAATACCATCTTCAGAGATAATTTGGGTTTGGTAGGATTGGATTGATGGGGATTTTTCATAGCTGGAATGGATATTTGTGCAAAATAAAACCTCTGAAATCCCAACGACAGCGCAATTTGTAATAAGCACCAGCCTTTATATGCTCACAAGCACAAAGGGAAAAAAAAAACTGGCCTCATATATTTAAAACACACATTTCCTGAGAGACAAAAATGGTTGTTACAGGCTTCAGGTATTCATATAGGTATCAAACTGGCAAGCTTCCTCAAGGATCTGGGAACTAATAATGAGCTGCCCGAGAAAACTAAACTGTCAAGAAGTTCCTTTCATTTCAAGCACACAGCAGCTCTCGGAACCTGTCTGCTGACAATGATCATAGTGTTAGCTGAAGGAAACAGATACCTACACACAGTGTCAAGGGAGCAACTAAGCTCTAACTGCAATACTCAAACCATAATTTACAGGAGAATGATAGAACATAAAGAGACATCAGCTGGAAATTGTTCACCGTCTATAGGTCTTCATTAAAAGGAGTTGAGCTGGCAGATTATTAGCTTGTAAACTAAAACCTTGTTAAAGAACATCCTGAGTTGGAACAGTGTGTTAAGTGTAATGTAAATGAGCTCTGGAGCTATACAAAGCAAATACATCAAACGATGTTACAACTGACATTTCTTTCAACAGTCCACTGAAGAAAAAGAGGTCTCGGAATCAGCTTTAGCATTTCCTGTGGGTAGCGAGTTTCCCTTCCCATTAATACTTTGCAGTACATAGCCTCTGCCCGCCTGCTTCTCAATCCTCAAGATTTAAAGTCCCTGTGGGTGTTTAATGTAAATTGAGGTCAAGTTGGTAACACTCAACCTGTCTTAACCAGTTCTGGGGTTACCTTAAGGCCAATTCAAAGCAGATCTTAATATCATTCGGAGAGTATGGAATGAGATTGGCCACTTGCCACTTCAAGCCTGTTCCTGCCATGTCTACTCCACTTATTTATTTTACCTAAGGAAAGGTTCTGTTAAATTTATTTGCTCCCAGGGAAAACGAACATGACTGCAGAATATCTGCCGAACTACAGTAATTAACAGTTAGTGTTTTAAATCCAATACGACCATCTCACTTTTCTTTCTCTCATCTCTTCACCTAAATACAAAAATCTACATAGTTAACAATTAAAGTTTTAAGTTACTTTGGGGATGGGGAAGAAAGCATAGGGTTGGATATGCCATGATCCATATAGTCTGGGAGGGTCTTTGAAAGTTTTGCTTACTGGTCTGTGCTGTCACTAGATCTGGAGCAGTGATTAGAAGTTACATTAGCCCCAGTTTGAAACTAGGAAGGGGAGAAATTTTTTTTTTATGCAATCGTTCATGAGATGTGAGTATCACTGACTGGGCCAGCACTTATTGCCCATCCCCGAGAGCATTTAAGCGTCAACCACATTGCTGTGGATCTGGAGTCACATGTAGGCCAGACCAGGAAAGGGTGACAGATTTCCTTCCCTAAAAGACATTAGTGAACCAGATGAGTTTTTAGAACATTCAACAGTGGTTTCATGGTCATCATTAGACATTTAATTCCGGATTTTTATTGAATTCAAATTTCACCATTTGTCATGGTGGGATTGGAAACCAGGTCCACAGAGCATTACCCTGGGTCTCAGAATTACTATTCCAGCGACAATACCACCACACCACTACCTCCCCATGCTACCGTTCTTGTTGGACATCACTGGTACAGCATGAAATAGCGATGAAAAAAACTGTGAACATCAGATGAAGAAGCCAGGCTTCAACTTTGCTACCCACCATGATCCAAATTTCCCTGTCAAGAAATATATTTGCAAAATAGTTCAGTGGGGAAATATACATGGGCTGCTGTAACTCATCGAATCCTATCACAATGTTATGCCAGTGGCTATCGTGGATGCCCTGACGTTGTGAACGGCACTATATAAAGGCAAACTTCCTTTGGCCCCCTTCTTTAGTTTTTCCCAAAAATATGTTCTTAAGATTTGTAAAAAGTACATTCCAAAACATTTCAAATTGAATATTATAGGGAGTACAGTAGAATTCTACTCTTTTCTGCACCGCAAATGCTCTTTAATTTCACAAGAGGATGGTAAAAGGAAATAAAGAACTTGTATTGATATGTCTTTCATGTGCGCAGGATGCCCATACCACTTCACAGTCACTTTCAGAGTGGGGGCATAGTTGTTTTGTAGGAAAATACAGCAGCCAATTTTCACCTAGTAAGGTCCCGCAAACTGTCATGAGATGAATGTCCAGTGATTTGTTTTTAGTGTTGTTGGTTGAGGAAGGAATGTTGGCCAAAGCAGGACCAGAGTGTGAGTACAGTTCCCTGCTCTTCCGTGAATAGTATCATGGCAGACAAGGAATTGATTTGATATTTCATTAAGGTCGCATCTCTAATCATGCTGTATGAAGTTTCAACCTTGATTATGGGTAAGAGTTCTGGAGTAAGGTTTGAACCCATGACCTGCTGTCTCAGAAGCGGAAGTCTTGGAAAGCTACTGATTTTGTTTTAAAGGTTAGTTGGCCCCGAGATACTTCCTGTCAGTGTGAAGAACTCAGTAGATCCTAAAACGTGGTCTTTACTTGCAGGAATGCATCCTCTATGTGGTATAGACAGTCATAAGGGTTTTCCTTGCAAACTGGGTCCAATTATTCACACACATGAAAGGAAAACTCCAAGGCCTTAACAACTTCCATTTGGCACACGGGACACTCCTCTAATATCTGGTTCTGATCACCAGTTCATTTTGTCCTTTCATCTGGGGGATGGCGTTTCAAAGTGAACCATTTTCCCCTTGCCTGACAACAGCTATTAGCCACCCTGCAGAGCTTGTTAGCTGTGCTGTTTCTTTAGATGGTGGAAGTCAGGATGCTAAGTCACTGCTTTCATATGTGAAACTGGGAGGTCCAGGATAACACATTTCCTCAAGAAATAAAGCAAGATGGCTGGCAAAATACAGAAAATACCTCTCAATTAGAAAAGAAAAAGATATTTTTGCGGAAATTTCCCAATTATAAAATGGGAAAAAAAACTCATGTTGGTATTTCAAACTTCCTATGTATCTTTGCCAGCTAGGTCAGGGAAACTCTTGGCAACACCATATATGAACACTACTGCATTCAAAAATCATTGATCGCATCTTTTCTGGCACCTGAAACAAAAATAAACATTGACAGCAGTTACTGAGCAATGGGATCAGGAAAGAAATAAGTAGGCATGGCGGGTATGTCCAATTGAGATCCAACAAGCAACAGTGAGGTAACAATCTGTTCCAAAATTAACCACATCTGGGACAGGAAATTTCAAGTGCTGATTAATACCAGCGTGCGTTGTGGAATGCAGCTTTGCAAAGAGGTCAGGCAACATGTGGTGAAACTACAGCAAGGCCATCTTCAATTTGCTAACGAAAAACACTGACATTAACCAGTGACTGATGTTATCATCTGTGAAGGGAGCAGTTCGAGATTGTATTGGAACTTAGAAATCTGTTTAAAACAAAAATGTTCAGCCTTATGAAGTAATTTGATTACTGTGGAATTGTAACTGCAGGATTTTAAATCCATTTCATTTACAAAGATATAAATTTACCAGTAAGATGGAATCTCACAAAGCAGCTAAGAAGTGCAGTAAGACTATTGCTCTCTTAAATTACAGGAAAATACCGTTGCCTAAAAATTGGACTCTTCATATCAGGTTAGAATTTCTCTTGCTTTTTTTCCCTTCTCCCTCTCCTGCCGTATCACCCAATTTATTACAGTTTTCCAGTTTCAATCTTATTTCACTTCAATCCTGGTCATTTCCTTTGATGTTCAGCGTGCCCTGGAATCCATGGGTGGAATTTTCTCGTCCCACCCGCCACGGGAATCGACACGGACCATGCAAAGGTCAGTTGACCTTGGGCGGGATTTTCCGGCGTGGGGCGAGCCCGGCTGGAAGATCCATCCATATGTGTCTTCCACTTTGTTGATCTTGATCGGGATTTCACTCGTCATGACCGTGTTCACTTTGATACTGAGATCACTTGTCCTGACCACAATTTCCCTCACCATTTCTAATTCCTTCCAATCCACTGTTCCTAATTTATTTCAGTTCTGTCCTTCAGTTCCTGATTTCCCTCAATCCCATGTTGCACATGTGCAGTCAAAGTACATCCATCCTGTCCCTGCTGGAGCTCCGCTGGGTCAGATTTCCTTCATTCCTATCCCTGCTCTTATTCTATTGTCCCTAACCTTTCTTCGTTCCTGCCCTGCGCAAATCCCCGAGTCCACATTGCTTTGGTGCTCCTGTACAGAAATCTTTTTCAAAGCTTCCAAGCTATATCGCTGGCACCCCTCACCCTCCGTGTGCCACCTTTAGCTATTTGCTCACACACAATTCAAGATAAATGTTTCAGAATCTAAATGGAGTTTGAGCATGTCAGAAGCCATTATAGGATTAGTGTGTAAGTACTGAAGCTCTGACAAATGGCTTATTGTAAGATAAAGGAAAGGGAGAAAATCTTGCCAACTTTGATGGCTAATGTACAGAAAAGGACTCAAACTGCATTCTGGATTAGTGCAAATCTAAGAGCAGTGATCTGCAGGAGACAGTAACTTTCTGATCAAAGTAATGGATGCTTTTCATCTGGTACTGTATGGTAGATGTACTGCAGCATATGTGATCTGACTTGATGCAAGTTCCTTTACAGTGCAAGTATGTCCCTGGATGGCTGTGTGAGCATTCAATCCTCTCGCAAAGGCAAGGCATGCCTTCAAGAATTACATACTGACATTTTGCCAGCAGCTACAGAATTCTTGGACTTGATGTCTGGAGCAGGCAAATGTTTACAATTCCCAGAAATGAGACTAAGAGTGAGAAGACAGTTACTGACAGCAAACAGGGGTTGTCAATAGTGAGAGCAGAGTGTTGAGCCTGTAAGATTGGAGGAATCAAAGTTAATGTATGAGGATCAGTGCCGTGCACAGAGTAACAGATCAGCTGCAGGCACTGTCAACCAGCACATAAAGTACCACACAAGCATAAAAAAACATGTCTTTTTGTTCCTGTATTTTCTGACATGCAACACAGAATATGAGTGAATCTATTTCAAATAACACACTCCACATACTGAGGATGGGACTTGGTGAATGACATACAAGATGCTGAGGCAACCCAGCTTGCCCTGTGTTAAAGATCAGTTTGAATTCTCTGTTGGTTTTTGCATGTACACTGAAATGCCCAACAATTTTGAGTCAAAACGATTCTGAAAAATGTATTAATTGCATTGCCACTGATCTGTTATCCCCTCTTTAGATCTCCTTCTCTCTATACACGCAATTGTAAGGATGATGGGGATATCACAAAGAACATGATCTACTCATAGATAAATGCCACAAGTGCTCCACTGTCTGCAATTTTACAGCATGTCATTTTCAATCCGGATGGATGGCCATCCCAACCTTGTATAGACACCCAAATATTCTCCTTCAAACATTCCAATTCAATTAGATTAGCACTTGACATTAGGCGCTCTACTTCCATAACACTATTCACACTTTATGAAAACAAAAACCATATTAGAAGAATTTGTATCAAGAAATGAATTCTGATATTTTCCTTCCCCTTGGATGGATATGTAATCTGAAGCTTGGGTGTCTTAAAGGTGCAGCTTATTTGCTAAATTAAACAATGTTCATCAAAGATGCATTAAAAGCATTACATTTCAGCCTGTGTGACTCTCTAACCTTCATCACCCTGCCATTAGCTTTCAACCTCATCCTTATGTTTACAGCTGGAATTGGACCTTGCGTGCAGTTATTTGCAAGAGTCAAGCTGCAAGGAAGATTGATCTCATAAAGACATGCGGGGTGATCTTACCAAAAAAAAAATTCTAAGCGCAGAACGAGTGTAAAAGCGGGAGAGTTTCGGATCATTTTTTTGGACGAGTTTAAAAATGTAATCTTATGCCACTTTGTGCAAAAAATGATGTATAATCTGTTTCCCCACCAGTAGGGAAGGGGAAGAGAGAGGCGGGGCCTAAGATCACAGAAAGCCGGCTGCTCACAATAGAGGGCACAGATCTCTGTCCTATGCAACAGAACAGAGAGATCTGTTTGTCACCTCCACCCCCCTGGATAACACTGCCCCCCCACCATCCAATGATCGCAAGCCTCCTGGCAGAACAGGCATACATCTCCCTGCATATTGCCCCGCAAAATCCCCACCCACGGCCCAGCCAAGTGCCGGGCAAACCCCCTACCCCTGGCCCAGCCAAATGCTGTCCAAACCCCCCACTGCCAGCCTGGCCGATCGCCGGTTGTGGAGTGCGCAGCTTCCTCACCCAGCTTCTTTTTTATAGAAACCCTACAGTACAGAAAGAGTCCATTCGGCCCATCGAGTCTGCACCGACCACAATCCCACCCAGGCTCTACCCCCATATCCCTACATATTTTACCCACTAATCTATGCATCCCAGGACACTAAGGGGCAATTTTAACATGGCCAATCAACCTAACCCGCACATCTTTGGACTGTGGGAGGAAACCAGAGCACCCGGAGGAAACCCACACAGACACGAGGAGAATGTGCAAACTCCACACAGACAGTGACCCAAGCCGGGAATCGAACCCAGGTCCCTGGAGCTGTGAAGCAGCAGTGCTAACCACTGTGCTACCGTGCCGCTAATCCCCCTTGCAGAGTGTGCAGCTCCCCCCATCGTCTGCCTACCCTTAGGCCCTGCCACATATTGGCCCTGCCTCCTCCCCTTAGGCCCTGCCCCCACAGCAACGACCGCCTTGGCACTGCTCAGTGCCCAGTGCCAGGCTGTCCAGTGGGCAGTGCCAGCATGCCAGGCTGGCACTTCTCAAGGGGCGCTGCCGCTCCCATCAACCACCTCGCAGAGCCTCAATGGCTCCAGTCCTACTGGTGAGGCATCACACCTCATCCCTGTTGATGGGGACCATACGTGATCCTCGCTGGTGAGAACCTTCACCAGAAAGCCCATTAAGCAAGTGAGCCCGGACGATAGCGTCCCGGGTTCAATTTTATTTAAATCCACATTACCATGGATTTAAATATTATAATCAGCCCTGTGCCCTTCCCATTATAGTACCTTTTTTCCCTGCATCCAAGTCATTAGTATAGATTGTAACTGGTTGGGAGCCAAGGACTAAAGCTTGTGGCATCCCCTTGTTAGATCTTGCCAACCCGAAGAGGCCCATTTATCCCTATCCTCTGCTTTCTGTTGGTTAGCCAGTCCTCTATCCAAGCTAATAAATTATCCCTAACCCTAAGTGATCTGACCTTGTGTATTAACTTTGTGTGGCACCTTATCAAATGCCTTCTGGAAGTTCAGATATACAACACCTACAGGATCCCCATTATTGGCTATGCTGTGATTGATTATGCTAAATTGGCCCTTAATCTCCCAAAATGTGTTGGTTAGATGGATTAACCATGGTAAATGTGTGGGGTTATGGGGACAGGATGGGGGTACTCTGTCAGAGAGAGTAAGTGAAGACTTGATGGGCTGAATGGCCTTCGTTTGCACTGGTGGGATTCTATGATCCACTTTGCTTGCTACATCTTCAAAGAACTCTAGCAAATTAGTCAAACATGATTTATCCTTCATAAAACTATGCCGACTCTGATAGATTGTGTTTTTATTTTCAAAACGTCCTGTTATTTCTTCCTTAATAATGGATTCTAACAATTTCCCAACAACAGATGTTACACTAACTGGTCTATAGTTTTCTACTTTTTGCCTCCTCCCTTTTTTGAATAAGGGCATTAGCATTTTTCCAATCCACCGGAACTTTTCCCACATCCTGGGAATTTTGGAGTATTATAACCAATGGATCCACTATCTCCACTGCCACTTCCTTTAAGACCCTGGGATGCAGGCCATCAGGCCCTGGGGACTTGTCTGCTTTCAATCGCAATAGTTTACTCAGTACTTTTTCCCTAATGATGATTATTCTAAATTCCTTCCTTTCTATTACCTCTGCATTACTTGTTACTATTGGGATGGTGGTAGAGTCATCCACCGTGAAAACTGAGGCAAAATACTGATTTAGTGTATCCATTATTTCTGTGTTCCCCACTATTAATTTCCCAGTCTCATCCTCCAAGGGTCCAACATTCACTTTAGCTACTCTCTTCCCTTTTACATACTTATAGAAGCTTTTGCTATCCTTTTTATATTTTGTGCTAGTTTTCTTTCATAATTTACCTTTGCTCTTTTTATTTTTTTCAGTAACCCTTTGTTGATTTTTAAAAGTTACCCTATCTTCCAGCCTGCCACTGACATTTGCAATATGGTATGCCTTAGCTTTGTCTTGTAACGGGGAGTCAATGTTATGTGAGCAATTATAACAACCCAATTGCTCACTGCAAAGTCCCTCAAACAGCAATGGGATTAGTAGTAAGTTCATCTGTTTTAGCGATGTTGGTTGAGATACAAATATTGGACAGGGTGCCAGGACAGCTCCTCTACCAATGTTAAAGCAGCATTATCTGACCTTTAACCTCCACTTGAGAGAGCAGACGGAAGTGCACTTTTAATTCAATATTTCCTCAATAAGCATCAATCTAGATTGTGCATAGACTTGGGAATGAAACTCAACTCAACCTTATGACTCAAAAGCAGGGATACTGCCATTAAACAAAGGCTGGCACCTTTATACTTGTATATGCATATCCAAGGGTGTATACGTGTATGTGTATGTGTGAGTGCACGCATACACGTGCATATCTATTTATGTTTAAGTAAAAGCATATCAGGAGGAAGGAAGAGCTAGCATAACAGACATAGCTGAAAACCATCCAGAGATTGGACACCCACCTAGTACATTTTGAGATCTGAAACTGTGCAGATGACACATTCAAGTCTGTAACTGCTGTGGTGTTTAATTAGTTCTGAAGTGCTCTGCCGAACATAGAGGGCCTCCTAGGTCCACAGCAATGTGTAGTGCACGTAACAATTCAGTCACAATTTGACAATCTGGCTACACTTACCACAAGCACAATCTGACAGATTAAACATTGCTGCTTCAAATGTTATTCCATTTTGTGCTGCTAGAAAGTTCGACATTACAAGTGCTCTTTTTGTCAGATGGGCTGCAGTTGTCTTTATAATAGGTAATTGCAGCTTTCTCTAATATCATACGCAACCTCACAGGATCAGTAACGTGGTTCCTCCTCAGGCCAAAACAGCCTCACTTTGAAGCCTTTAAGGGATCTACGGTCTAAAAGGAGAAGTATTTCACATCAGCAATTCAATCTAAATTGACAATGTGAAGTCAAATATTTTTTCCAAACTTATATTGATCATGAAAAAAATTTAAACTGTTACATTTAAATTGAGTATTTGTCCCTGGCTACAATGTTAGACTCACAATCTAATTTCTTTCAGAACTTTCTACTCAGCAGAATCCATGAATCATTGCTGTTTTATCAAAGCGGTGGAATGGTGATGCTTCTGTAATTTGTATTTTTGAGAACTCAGAAAAAAATCCAATCTGTCCTTGCTCAGTGAAAGTAGTCAAATAAAACTAAACAAACCAGGGAGGTCCCAAATTCAAATCTTAATCTGTGCTGAGTTACCGGATCTTACCCTAGTCATTAGCAGTGCCATACAACAATAGATCTCAGCATCTTTGTGCTAAATAGGGCGGAGTGGTGGAGAAGTGGACTCACAACTATTTCAAAGCGAGTGTTAAAACATGGAAACTTGGACACTGGCTAAGGATAGAATTAGACTCAACTATGATGACCCCCATGGTCAATAAATCACTAAGACTCGTACACGAATCCTGCGTAGGGTGTGGCAGGACTACTTTACCCATGGGGACGGTAGCCTAGTATGTAGCACTGCCTTCAAGGAATGAGAGAATATTAGGGAAAATAACAGTCACTTTCTCAAAAATATTTGTTCTGTTTTAGAAAAGAGAATTTCTCCTTAGCCTAAGTATAGATATAGCCATGTCTATTCAAACAAGTCTGCTCTATCAGAAGAGTTCTAAAATTCGCCAGAAATAGAAAATGTGTTTATATTTGCCATTATGTAGTATTAATAAACTCAAATGAAGATCCATTTCACATAGAGCTTACTCTTTCAGACCATTTCCTAAAACAAATTCCGCTAGTCCTTTGTTTTCCCCGACAGTTCAACGTCCCTTCAAGTGCTGAAAGCTGCCCACTGAACAGGTGCACAATGTGCCCAGTTTCCCCACAATGGCTGTTAGTGTCAATGTGATACCTCTGAACTCAACAGCAATGATTAGTTGAAATAAACCATCCTCAACGAAGGGTAAGTAACGTGCTCCAATTTTTAAGGTACTATCAACCTTACACACCTATAGTACGCTGTAAAAATGGTACACTGTAAAACGGAAGCATTAACAGGGGCAGGCTTTGGATCATCAGAGAACTGTGAAGGCCACAGATGCCTTCACTATTATCATCGAGAGGTGCTAAGCTTTCCGAAATGCTTTCAAAGAGTGAATATGAGATGTGAACTGCTATTTTATTCCAAAGGAAGGAAGAGCGAATAGGGTATATAGTCTTAGCATTGTTATTTCCATCTCAATCTGTCAACACAGTAATAAATCAGTGATGGATTTCATGCAAACTTTGTAGATAAGGTCAAAGAGTTTATACAATGGGTATGCTTCAGATTGGGGTAGACCTAATTACCTCATAATGCTACATATTATATTTATTTAAAGAATGGTAGATTCCAAAAATTGATCACTGCTCCAACACTAAAATAATATCTAATTATAAAATTAACTTCATTCTGGTGATAACCTTATTTCCATATGTCGTCACTACCCTATTGGATAGCAGTTATCATGAAGATCCTTTTAACATACTTATTTAATAAAATGTGTCAGAATTACTCAGTTTGTCTCAACTTGCTGAATAATTCACACAGTAGCATTCATTCAGAAAATCAGTTCACTGTATTTGATAATTGTTTCAAATATCTTTTCCCCCGCCAAGTGAGATCAGCTTTATTCAGTATATCAGATAACCTTGAAAAGAAGTGACATCCAGTGAATTATTGATTACGAATGTCCAGAGTCATGGAGATTCTGGGGATTTGCAACTTTGTTTTTGATCAATTTAGTTAATGTCAATCTACATAATGTGCTGTTTGGTGCAATACTATCATGAATAATTCAGCCATTGAGGACGCTGAATATTCCTTAGTTGAGCATTCTAAAGTGCTTCATCAACACAACTACTATAAATGATCAATTAAAATTAACTGTCCTTTTTATGAGGCAATCAAGATTCTTAATAGTTTTCTAAGAAACTAGAAAACCAGATTCTTGACATCAGTTGACATCAAGATTCCAAACTCGATATCATCTTCGCTTAAAGATACTGTCGGAGTGTGGTACATTCCGAAACACAAGCTATCTAGTCTTATCTATTCTATCCAATCTTAAAAAGGGACAACTGGCTTGTAGAGAACTCCTTTGTGCACTTCCCATTCCATTACTTTAGGATGAATTTTAGGACAGGAAATTTTCTTAGTTTCCTCCTTGTAACTGTCCACTCTCGAATTTAAACTGGCCCTTTCACCAAGATTTTAGTGACCCTTCCTAATCTCTCTCTCTTTAGTTTAGTGGCCACACTCATCTGATTACACATCTCTAAAGCACATTTGGAAATATTTCTATTTCAAATCATTGTTGTTGTTGAGTTTCTGTCGCTAATGTAGAGCCTTATCCATCAGTTGGGCAATCTCTGCCCTCTAAAGCCAGACTCGGTGGTCCATCAGATAACTGAGTCACTTGGGCCACAGTCTCCACTTTGTTGAGTTAGCTGAATAAATGACAGAGAAAAGAAAATCAGCCAGGTTCTTGTGGCCAGTTACTCTTAGGGATCTTTCCTAGAAAGTGTGTATAGGGGATGTCAGGTGAGGTCTGGATTGGGCTTGACTATCATAAGAGCTGCTGTCAAATTGTCGATATATGCTCAAATATATTTGCTGGGTTAGACAACAGAGTAACTGACAAGTCATGGTGCCATAACCACAATGGAGCCGATGCATTTAGAAGGGAAGTGGAGGAAAAAAAATCAGGAAGAAAAAAGTGTAAATTTTCTTTGACCTTTGCAGAGCCTGGGTATAATAGGTACGAAAATTCAGTTGATCAATCAATTAAAAGAAAAAAGTCAAAGGAAATAAAGCACATCAAAATAACAAATGACAAAACTGTCCTGTGTAAGGCCAGTCACACGCAATTCTACAATTCACAATGAAGTATGGTTTTGATTGTGACACAAAGCCATTTGGAAACCCTTCCCTATGAATGTTGCTCAGACAAAACACTGTCAATTTATTATCAATGTCAAATCTCTGCCCTTGTTTTTGGAATCAAGGAATACAGTGAACAATGCAGCACAATCTTGCTGATCTTCAGCATCATTCCCTTCATGTTTTGCATATTCCTAGGCTTGTAAAAATACTGGTGTAAATTAAGTGGCTTAGAAGCTGTTGCTTTGGAGGCAGCCAGAAACATTCCAATTGGTAACAATTTAGTGGTTGGCCCCACCGTCCCCAGCTGTCCTCACCCAATAGTTCAGTGTACAATGCAGTGCGTTATCGAAAAGCTAATTTTAACTGAAATTAACTGCTTTTCTGTTTTTCAGATTTCCAGCATTCACAATATTTTACTTTTATTTCAATGTTAATGATTTGCACAGGCCTGAAAGACCATGGTCGAGCTTTGGAGTTGGCAGAGACATATCAGCAAAGGTATCTAGTCTCGAGGCCACACACTGACCTGGGCTGAGAGAGCACGTCTATGGATGTTAGCTACAGTTAAGTTCAAAGTCAGCTGTGAAGTTCCCCCATGACAAATATTTTGTTAACTCAAACGATCCAAACCTCCACATGAAGAATTTGAGCCATTTAAGCAGGGGTCAGGAATTGAATGTCAGTGAGAGACAGGAACGGAGAAATGAAAATCCCCCCCAATTTTTATTGGGTGGGTTGGGGGAGTTTTTTGGTCTTTAAGAAGGGATGATGATGAATTCTTTACTGGCCCAGGCTCTAATTTTTGCTGACCCTTCTGTGGCCTTCGGTTAGGTTTGTGTCTTTTGTTTATTTGCCTTGGGCAAGGGAGGAGTATTTTCCTTCTGATGTTTTAGCATGGGGATTCCACATCAACTTTCATCCAGATGTGTGTAAACTGCAGCAGCAACAGTTGGCGTCCCAGTTACCAGCTGACCCAATTGGACTGTGTTTTAAAGTTTAAAAAGCCATGTTTAGTTTATGTCATGAAATTATGTAAGATCAGCACTACCACAAATCAAAGCCAGGAAGTCATGGCATCCATTGATAAAAGTGATCCCCAACTGATCAAACATTAAAAATCTAGCACACCAAACCCCACTCAGTAATCATGAGGATAAGTTCAAAACAAACTGATGAAACGACCCATTGCTGAGGGCATAGACTTCGACCGTAAGGGCCAAACTAAAGTAAGTGGAAAATGTCTAGCCAGTTCTAGCTGTTTTGTTACATGCTAAGAACACTTGTCTGTTCTCCTGGCTCAAATACACAGATCAAAACTCTGAACATTCCTTGTTACTGTCTCAGCAATTCACCCAAGGTCCTTAGACAGCACCTTCTAAACCCACAACCACTTCAAGCTAGAAGGGCAAGGGCAGCAGATACATGGGAACACCATCACCTGCAAGTTCCCCTCCAAGACACTCACCATCCTAACTTGGAAATATATCACCATTCCTTCGCAGCCACTGGGTCAAAATCGTGGAACTCTCTCCCTAACGGCATTGTGGGTCAACCCACAGCATGTGGACTGCAGCAATTCAGGAAGGCGGCTCAGTGCACCTTCTCAAGGGCAACGAGCGATGGGCAATAAATGCTCAGTGTTGCCCATGTCCCATGAATGAATTTTAAAAAACAACTCAGCTTCATGCTCTGTACCACCAATATCCTCAAAGTGTCCAAGCTGGTGAAAAGGAATGATCATAACTATAAAATGGTAGGCTAGTTGAGTATGTTTACCTCAGGTAATAGTGAAAATATAATAAAGCACAATTTGAATCCTAGGAATATGGTGCAATCCTGTACATCACCACCACCCCCCAATCTTAATTTCCACAGTTACACAGGGGTAGAAACTGGTAAGCAATGTACACCTGTTTCTCAGTCATCAAATTGCCACAAAGTTTACCAATTTAGTAATAAGCCAGTCTGCCAATCTCCAATGGTGTTGTGCCCACTGTTAAATTCATGCAACCTGTCTTTTAGGTTTCCTGTTTTGGTTTATTTCTGTGCAGCACCAAATCAGGCCCTGAAAATGAGCCCAGACCAATTCCAACGTCCAGAACCTTGCGAGAAAAGGATCATAGAATCCCTACAGTGCAGAAGGAGGCCATTCAGCCCTTCGAGTCTGCATCGACAACAATCCCACCCAGGGCCTATCGCCGTAACCCCTCATACTTATCTCACTAATCCCTCTAACCTACCCACCCCAGGATACTAAGGAGCAATTTAGCATGGCCAATGCACTTAACCTGCACATCTTTGGACTGTAAGAAACCCACACAGACATGGGGAGAACGTGCAAACTCTATACAGACAGTGACCCAAGCCAGAAATCGAATCCATGTCCCTGGAGCTGTGAGGCAGCAGTGCTAACCACTGTGCCACCATGCTGCCCTTCTTATCAGTGTTATTCATTAAGCACAGAGCCTTAAGGTAACTCTCCAGAATATTATGGGTGAAAGTACTAACAAGGAGAGTCTTTTTGAATCAATCTTGATATGGGTAATCCTGATTTCTTGTTCTTGGCCTCTTGAACCAGGCCCCCACTTCACTTACTCCTCTCTCCCCGAGATCCCTAACCTCTACTCCTCACCGTAGTGGGACTGCCTGTAATCCGAATTTAGTTTGTTCGGGCAACTTCGGTCTTTGGACATCACCATTTCAGCATTCTGGTTTAGTTAATCCAGAGAATATTATTCCAAGCAAAATCTTGGTATTGGAAGAACCAAAGCATAATATTTTGAATGTGCTACACATCCCACTGATTAATAAATCCTGCGGCTCAATGGGTTAAGAGCAGTCCCATCTCGAAATGAACTGATTTAATAAGTGTTATGTTTCTCATGGCTTTTCATTTCAGAAAGGAAGGCCAACGTGGAAGAGACAGCATGCACTAGATCCATTACTCAGAGCTAAAATTAAAAAGCCCAGATGAGCAGTCCCTACGCAATTAATTACATGAATATTCACACATAAGTCACAGGATCCAACAAACCAATAAAGGCCTAACGCTCGTTCTGATTACAGGACTAGCGTAAGACGTCTCAAACAGGTACACTTCACTTGGACCGTTTGTGCCCAATGTCCCGACAATCTATTACCTATCAGTCTGTGTGCAGTATGATTACTACAGCCCGAGTGCTGGATTCCAGCCGAAATTTCAGGTTTATTTTTAGCCCTAGTAGCTCGAAGGTCACAGGACTGTGCTACAAAATACGCCTGATGACAGGCGATTCCGTTCATTAGCTTTCTCCACAGAAACCACAGCTACATTCAAAGAACCGGCTCGCCATATCAAAATTGGTTACAATTTTCCAATTATTTCTAAAGCGACATTATGTCGAGAAACGTAATGAGCCATTGCAGCTGTTTAAGGATATTTCATTATCATATACCAGATAAATGTAGAGAGCAGTTGATTAAAATGTGCATTTAGTGCTCACTGGGAGCTGATAAAATCATTCTTGCAATACATCAGAGTAATGTTTTTTTCCCCCCCCCCCCCAGAAAGAAGTGTTCCCTTTGGTTGACTGTGCTGCTGTGTGACCAGACAAAGTTGGCAGACACTTGGCCACTGAGGTTCATTAACTGATACCAAATCTGAGAGGATTTAACTGTCAGGAGAAGAAGAATAGACTGGGGACATTCTTTTCTCTCTAAAGTTGAGGAATCTTGAACATTATGAAAGGGTATGATAGAGCAGATATGGGGAAGGTGTTTCCACTAAGGCAAGTCCAAATCTTGGGGGACATAAATACAAAATAGTTACTAATGAGTTCAATAGGAAATGCAGGGGAACTTCTTTACTCAGAGGGGTCTCAATGTGAAATTTGATTCTATTCCGGACTGTTGAGGCAAATAGCAAAGGGTGCTTTAAAGGGAAGCCAGGTAAATATATGAGGGAGAAAGGGATAAAAGGGTGCAGTGATAAGGTTCGATGAGGTCAGATAGGAGGAGGCTTATGTGGAGCGTCAACACCAGTGATCTCATTCTATGATCTGGATTTCACAGGACACCGCAGTCCCCCCTCTACCCACCGCCTCCCCCGAACTAAAAAGTCAGGGGCAGTCTGCCAAGATTCTGATGGCTGTCCCATAGCAATTTAACTCTAGGAACATCATCAATCGCTTAAAGGTGCGACTTCTGCCCCTTTCTGAAGAGGACGTCTTGCCTTGGAGAGCTGTTCGCCAATCCAGCAGCTCTGTAGCGATGGCTAGGTGCATGGTGAGCCAGAAAGATAGTGTGCGATGGGCCAATTCAGATTTGTGCCCAGCGTGCGGGCAGTGGGGGGAAGAATGCTGGGGTCCGCCAGGGGGTACATTGGGAAGGTCCTGATGCCCCAATGCTGATGGACTGTGCTAGTGCGGCAGCATGACAAACATGACAATGCCCCCGATGATGGGGGGTGGCGGGAGGGCACCTGATGTCCATGAGGGTGGTTTGCTGTCAGATCAGGACGCCCTGTGCAATGGCGCCCAAGTGCTCTGCAGCCGCGTTCCCCGGCACACTCAGGCTTCACCTCCTCCCCTGCCAGCGCAAAGCTCGAGTGCCGTAAGATTGTGGTGCCGGCACGGAGGACCCTGTTTTCATGCTGTTAGGACACTTCGAATTTTGGGGGGAAAATTCCACCCATAATCTTTCTATGATACCAGCAACCCTTTCACTTTACTATCCAAACATTTCACTTTGTTCCAGCACATTGGCAATTTAAAATTCCACCTATTCACTCCAAAACATTTCCTCATTAGTAACAAATCCAAAACAGCGCAGCCCTGCAGTGCAAAACATTTGCAAACGCCACCCTTGACACAGCAAAGTGCAAAGATTTTTGGGCTGGAACTGAATGGGCGGTAACTGATTAACCACTGGTCAAAATCTCCCCCATCACATATTGAATGACTGCTCAATGGTTCCAGGGCTTCCCGGAAACCCTAGCATGTAATTCAGTTAAACAGCTTCTACATCTTCCCTTTTGACTTCAGTGGAAATAAAATGAGAAGAGACATAAAAGCAGCTGCTGATTTGTGCCCCCCATTTCATAATATTGCCCAAAGCCAAAATGACACCATCCTGGTGTACAGGAAAATATCCTTTAAGAATTTGTTTAACAGGGACAACTCAGCCTTCGCAGACTCTACCATTACACTTTCCCAAAGCTGAACTAGGCCTGTTCTCTCTGGGTGGAAATGAATGGTCCAAACTTAGCAGCGATGGGTGTATGTAGGAACCAAATTGTTTTACTGTGTGAACTAAATTTGAAACACTGTCAACCAGACAACACCTACTTATCATCAAAACAGGAGTGCAAGTGCGGTGTCAAGATTTTTCAGCTCCGTTTCGACACTGGACAAAAAGATGTCGTAAATTACGTGGCAACACTTTGGTAAACGACAGATCAGAAGCTGGAACCTTTGGCTAATTCACATTCCAGTTTTGTTAATTTTATGTATACATATTGCCAGGACAAGACGTTACATGGGGGTTTCATACCATAGCAACATGCAAACAATTTATTATACAATTGTGTAACTGTAAATTATGCATTGCTATTGTGAAGTGCACATTTCACTTTTGAAATGATTGTCTCTCCAAAATGATATAAAAAATGAATTTGCAACTTATATATATAACAATCTATAATTTACAGTTACACGATTGTAAAATATTAAGTTATTTATGGCAGCCAAATGTTCAATTAATCTTTGCTCTCTCAACTCCCACATCAATCCGTTCCTCTGGAACTCAAAATTAATTCCCTGCTGTCTTGCTTCAACTAGAACAGAAATAGTGTTTTGACAAATTATGTCACTTGGCTAGAATTTTGGGTGTGAAATTTCTTATCGTTGCCAGTCTCTCTAAGATCCAATTGGAAATTACTTCATATATCAACACTCTAACACAGCCACTCGCTTTCTTTCGAGAGACCTATAAAGTTTACAGGCTCGTGTAAGTCCAAAATTGACACTCTGTTGCCAGAGGGAAAAGGCTTTAAACTTAACACCTGTCACTGACAACCATCAACAATCCCCCTCTCTCACCCCTCTGACAACCCCCCTAATTGCTGAGGTTTGCTGAGAACAGAGGGAGGGAGAAGAAGAAGGAGGCCTCACTGCCAAATTACCAACACTTTAAAACAATAAAAAAAATCTCAATTTTTCTTGTAACCCATTAGCGACAAGGTCTTAAAATGATGTAATTTCACAACTATAGCTTCTGCAGCAGCACACTGTTTACAACAGTGGTGGGAAACTGCACCAGAGGTTTGTTTTGAAAAGCGAGTATTAAAAAGGGAGGCTTTGAAAGTGGGACGAAGTTTGTGCGAGTTACACTCCATTCAGGTTGTTTTCATTCACTCCCAGAGTTTTTCCTTTATTCTTTTGGAAGACAGCAACGTTCTCAGCCATTAGTGGAGCCCAGCTGCAGACAGACTTAGCCATGCTAATCCAGTCAGTTGCCGTCTGACACATCAGTGCAAGGCATGGAGTTCCTTATAATAGGTAGAGAGGAGACAACCACTCCAAACTCAGAGTCACTAACATAGACGGTTACTTCAGACAAAAAAATAATAATCTGAAAGGAGGGGACTGAACATTTACAGACTTAAAAAAAAAAGTCAATTAACCAAATTGTAGAAATGGGTCATGATTATCTTTTTTCAAGAGAGGAGAAATACGTTTTCCTATTCAGACAACTTTTTTTGATCTACCATGCTTGTTAGAGACTTCCTTTCATTTACATTGTCCTAACTGGAGGACATGTATTTTAATGTGGAGTACAAATAACAAAGTTCCTTTAAAAAACATTCAGACAGTTACAAGGTATTATTACCTCAACATTCTTGTCTTTGTGTAATTCTTGTTTCAAAAGAACACGAAAATTGAAAGTGCGGAAGTTAGTGTGACAAGCTTCCATTTCAAAAGGGCAGACATGAACCCAAACTAAGCCAATGAAGAATAGCCAACAAAAATCAAGTCTGATCCTCTCAAAGGATGGAAAGGTTACCTCGTAAAGAAACCAATTACTTTTGCTGTTACACTGATGGGGCTTTGTTTAGACCCAGGACATAATCTGTTATATTGTCCACAGCCGGTGTAGGTCTCACTGGGCCTATTAGGGGTGCCTTGGGCAGAAAAGAAGCCCAGGCCAGCTACCTGTCACACCCCAAAGTCATTTGCTGGCTTAAGAAATGCCTAGGTCCCATCCAACTGGCAATCTGTCAGGAAACCTTTGTCACAAATTCACTGGAACCTGTAGCACCCCATATTGCACCCAACTCAGCAAAAGCTGCACTGAAGCTCTGCCTGCTACTGGCTAAAATTACCATCTTCCAAGAGTCAGATGAATGGAAAGCATAATTCCCCAAGTTCTATTAACATATTAAGAGAAAGGAAATACCAATCATAAAAGGAAAAATTAATCAGCTTTTTTTTCCCAAATGAATTCTGTTCAACCTTTGTGACATGTCCAGGAAATGATTTCGTTTTGGAGCACATGAATTTAACCAATGTATTTAGGTTTGGTAAGAATACAGCGTTTGTGTGGTCCCCCACAGCCATCAGCTACAAAGCAAATAAATGTTAATTGTTATTTAAGTCCCAAGGTGTGCTTGCCCCTAAGGTGTATACTACATCTGCAAAGTGATTGCTTTAATTGTGAACTGAGAGAAGATTGCAGAGCGGCTCTGCTGCTCCAGCAGATGGGAATACTTGAACTATCCACCTGCAAATACCAGAGTGCACTTAACACCACTAGGGGTTCTTGCTCCCAACATTTTATTAACTTCAGCATAGCTAAAAGCATACCTGCCAGTCAGGTCACTGAACAAGTGACCACTTGGGATTGAAGTGATGAATAATGAGACACTTCCCGCGATAAAAAAAATCATAATTTACAAGTAGCTGACAAGCTTGCAGGCCTGGTAATCTTGGCAACCTGCTGCACAGCATTCATCACGGCAACTGGGTCACCCATGACTTTTAGCTCCTGGGCTGCCTCTGCGCTGACCCTACAGGTGTTCACCATTTGTTTCCCTGTCGGGGTGGCTGCTCTCTTGAATGCTTTCTGCGCATCTGCAGCACCCTGTAATCATTCTCCTCTGAAGCAGCTTTCTACCTAGGAATTGTGACATTAATCTTGTGCTGATAGCTTGGCTCTCCTGTCACAGGAGTCGAGCAGAGGCACACCGCTCAACAGTAATCACTGTCTACCCACATATCCCACTTTCTACAAAGGCAGTAACTCAAGTTAAACACTTTCTCAGCTGCTCTTAATGCGCACGCTGATTTCTCTATGTTTGGTAAAGCCTCACTAGAACAATTATTACTGCTTGCTTCTCGGTGTCCATTAAACACATACAATAATGGATTCATGAGGGGAAAGTCGTGCTTGACGAACATGTTGGATTTTTATGAAGATGTGACTAGGGCGGTTGATGGAGGAGAACCGGTGGATGCGGTGTTTTTGGATTTCCAAAAGGCGTTTGATAAGGTGCCCCATAAAAGGCTGCTGAAGAAGATTAGGGCACACGGAGTTGGGGGTAGTGTGTTAAAGTGGATTGGGGACTGGCTATCCGACAGGAAGCAAAGAGTCGGAATAAATGGGTGTTTTTCCGGTTGGAGGAAGGTAACTAGTGGCGTGCCGCAGGGATCGGTACTCGGGCCGCAACTGTTTACCATTTATATAGATGATCTGGAGGAGGGGACGGAGTGTAGGGTAACGAAGTTTGCAGACGACACAAAGATAAGTGGAAAAGTGAATCGTGTGGAGGACGGAGAAGATCTGCAGAGAGATTTGGACAGGCTGAGTGAGTGGGCGAGGATATGGCAAATGGAGTATAACGTTGAGAAATGCGAGGTTATACACTTTGGAGGAAATAATAACAAATGGGATTACTATCTCAATGGAAACAAATTAAAACATGCTACCATGCAAAGGGACCTGGGGGTCCTTGTGCATGAGACGCAAAAGCCCAGTCTGCAGGTACAACAGGTGATCAAGAAGGCAAATGGGATGTTGGCCTATATTGCGAGGGGGATAGAATATAAAAGCAGGGATGTCTTGATGCACCTGTACAGGGCATTGGTGAGGCCGCAGCTGGAATACTGTGTGCAGTATTGGTCCCCTTATATGAGGAAGGATATATTGGCATTGGAGGGAGTGCAGAGAAGGTTCACCAGGTTGATACCGGAGATGAGGGGTTTGGATTATGAGGAGAGGCTGAGGAGATTGGGTTTGTACTCGTTGGAGTTTAGAAGGATGAGGGGGGATCTTATGGAGACTTATAAGGTAATGCGGGGGCTGGATAGGGTGGAGGCGGAGAGATTCTTTCCACTTAGTAAGGAAGTTAAAACTAGAGGACACAGCCTCAAAATAAAGGGGGGTCGGTTTAAGACAGAGTTGAGGAAGAACTTCTTCTCCCAGAGGGTGGTGAATCTCTGGAATTCTCTGCCCACTGAGGTGGTGAAGGCTACCTCGCTGAATATGTTTAAAGCGCGGATGGATGGATTCCTGAGCGGTAAGGGAATTAAGGGTTATGGGGATCAGGCGGGTAAGTGGTACTGATCCACGTCAGATCAGCCATGATCTTATTGAATGGCGGGGCAGGCTCGAGGGGCTAGATGGCCTACTCCTGCTCCTATTTCTTATGTTCTTATGTAAGCTGATCTCCATCGGAGTGAGCTCTAAACAAAGTGAATTAGCTCAGAAGTAATGCATGAGTGTTCTGAAATGCTAGCATATTCCAATCAAATGTTTACACTTTTTATTTTGTTCTAACCATGTTGATTATACTGAAGTACAATGATCACCCTTTCACATGAAAGATTTCATTAGGGTCTGATGGTTCTTATCCCTGTGAAAACTATGATAGCAATTGCTGGGATTTTCATTTTGTTTTCTAGTTGTAGGTATTGCCAGGGTTTTATTTGGTACATTCGGTCTCATGACCTTGAAAGCAGCATGGCGTGCTGATGCATACAGTTGTGCCTTACCTGAAAAACAGGTACTTGACCGATATGCCAGAATGCCCTTTCCACAGCGTCAGTGGAACTGTAGAGGGGGGTTGCGAGGGTGGAATCTCACTTCTGAAAGGACTCACTTTCCAGGGCACATTCTCAAGAGAATGGGTTTGTGCACGGTAGGATTTCGCAGACTTGTTAGAAAAGGTTATGCTGCAAAATTATCTCTTGAAAATCAGTGCCCTTGGGCATAGAGATTTTTATAAAAAACAGAAACAACCATGCGGCATTAAGTACGAAACAGAATGTAAATTCACATCAGAATTTTAATGAACTGGGAATTCAGAATGACCTGCGTGCCTGCTGATTACTACTTAGAATGTAGCATTCATCAGACCTCCTGGAATTTTACACGTCCTTTACCAAAGTGTAGCTTTAACTGAATTTCTTTTCTCTGGGCTTTCAAAAAAACTAAATACAATTTAAAAGATTGCGGATGCAGTTCCTATTTTCAAGAAGGGGAATAGGGATAGCGCAGGAAATTACCGACCGGTGAGTCTAACCTCAGTGGTTGGTAAGCTGATGGAGAAGATCCTGAGGGACAAGATTTATGAGCATTTAGAGAGGTTTAGTATGCTCAAGAATACTCAGCATGGCTTTGTCAAAGGCAGATCGTGCCTAACGAGCCTGGTGGAGTTATTCGAAAATGTGACTAAACACACTGACGAAAGGAAAGCGGTAGATGTGGTTTATATGGATTTTAGCAAGGCGTTTGATAAGGTCCCCCATGCAAGGCTTCTCGAAAAAGTGAGAGGGCATGGGATCCAAGGGGCTGCTGCCCTGTGGATCCAGAACTGGCTTGCCCAAAGGAGGCAGACAGTGTGTATAGATGGGTCGTTTTCTAAATGGAGGTTGGTCACCAGTGGTGTGCCCCAGGGATCTGTTCTGGGACCCTTGCTGTTTGTCATTTTCATAAATGACCTGGAGGAGGAAGTGGAGGGATGGGTTGGTAAGTTTGCCGACGACACGAAGGTTGGTGGGATTGTGGATAGTCTGGAGGGATGTCAGAAGTTACAGAGGGACATAGATAGGATGCAAGACTGGGCGGAGAAGTGGCAGATGGACTTCAACCCAGATAAATAGGTAGTGGTCCATTTTGGCAGGTCAAATGGGATGAAGGAGTACAATATAAAGGGAAAGACTCTTAGTACTGTAGAGGATCAGAAGGACCTTGGGGTCCGGGTCCATAGGACTCTAAAATCGGCCCCGCAGGTGGAGGAGGTGGTTAAGAAGGTGTATGGTGTGCTGGCCTTTATCAATCGAGGGATTGAGTTTAGGAGTCCGGGGATAATGATGCAGCTATATAAGACCCTCGTCAGACCCCACTTGGAGTACTGTGCTCAGTTCTGGTCGCCTCATTACAGGAAGGATGTGGATAAGATTGAAAGGGTGCAGAGGAGATTTACAAGGATGCTGCCTGGATTGAGTGGCATGCCTTATGAGGATAGGCTGAGGGAGCTCGGTCTTTTCTCCTTGGAGAGACGTAGGATGAGAGGAGACCTAATAGAGGTATATAAGATGTTGAGAGGCATAGATCGGGTGGACTCTCAGAGGCTTTTTCCCAAGGTGGAAATGTCTGCTACGAGAGGATACAGGTTTAAGGTGCTGGGGTGTAGGTACAGGGGAAATGTTAGGGGGAAGTTTTTCACACAGAGGGTGGTGGGCGAGTGGAATCGGCTGCCGTCAGTGGTGGTGGAGGCAAACTCAATAGGGTCTTTTAAGAGACTCCTGGATGAGTACATGGGACTTAATAGGATGGAGGGTTATAGGTATGTCTGAAAGGTAGGGATATGTTCGGCACAACTTGTGGGGCCGAAGGGCCTGTTTTGTGCTGTAGTTTTCTATGTTTCTAAAAGTATGAAAATATTGCCATTGAAATGGGATGAATTGCCTTCTTCGGCATCGCAACAATTCTGTGCTTGTGATACCAAATAATTACCAGTATTTATGTAGCTAACGGTTGCACTTAATTGATGCTTAAAATGTTTTGTCCAGCCTCCAGCCATTTGTTGCTTCAGAGTCAGGATCACCTGCTAAAAGAGAATGGAAGTTGGACTGATGATGACTGGGCCATGCCCATATATGGCAGAGTTTCAGTGTCCAAAAACCTGGGAGCCTTGAAACATCCGCAGAAACTCGGCACTCCTTGAAAAGTGCAAGGGAAAGAATCCAGAAAAATACTGTGGAATTATTTTCAAAGTCTTGTGTGTTTAATCTGGAATGAAGAGAGCATCACAGCTTAAAACAAACAGACCATGCAATTAAAATCTGGTTGATTTCATCAGAAAAAAGATGATCTGAACAGAGACAAATATACAGTAAAATTCCTGACTCTCACAAACAAGAGGTTTTGATAACAATCTGATCTCAGCAGAAATTCTGATAAGTTGGCTCTGTGGTTGTTATATAGAGGAGATAAAGGCACAGAGGTCATCAGCACGCACAATGCAAGTATTGAGGTTGAAGGATCATTGCGAAACTCTGCAGCACTCAGAGCAGAAAACCCTACTACCACAAGCTGGACTAACTGCAGTCCAGATGGTGCAGTACTCCACACTCCAGAGACTGAGCAAAGAACACATCAAAGCAGGCAAAGATTATATTGACATCTGTTCAGACATGTCAATAACAGTCACAAAGCATTCAGTAATGACCCCTTAGATAGTTGGAGGAGAGTGAATTAGTGCTGCCTATATAGCAATTGTCCTGAGAGGCTTGATTGGGATTGGGACAGATAACAGGTACTTGGGATCTACAGCTGAATCATTTTCCTTTCACTCTGCTGCCACCTTTTACAAGTCAGCTATTAGAGGCAAAACCTTCTCTTAACAAAAACCTGCCTTCAACATGGTCCAGTAGGCAACCTGTTCTAGCAGTGTACAACTACAAAAGGCACACTGAGGCCTTTAGTGTACAGCCCAGGCATTTCGCTTTGGTGGGGTGGAGGGGAGAGAGAGGAGGGAGGTTGAAAAGCATGGGGCGGAGAACTGGCAGTCATGAATTTCAACAACTTACTCTGCTGTCCCCTTTGCATCTGGTTGATGACTCTGTGCGTGAAAGCATTTGAAAGAAAGCAATCTCTGTAGTGACTGGTTAAAGAGATGTTAACAGACGAGGCTTTTGTGCAACTTGCTAAACACGTGTGATTATCTATCCCCTCTGTGCACTGGTGCTGCTTGGTAGAACATGCACCCATGTACGGGGGGAGGTGGTGGGGGAGCAAACACACCAGGTGCCCAAGGGCTGCTAGTTCGAAGCAAAGGAGGAAAGAGACCGATCTGGGCGTGCAACCCTGGCGGACCTGGTGAAGCACATTTTACAGCAATAGCTCAAAAACTAGCTACAAAAATTACCAGCTTCCACAGAGCCGATTATCCACAAGGAGGTGCATGCCTCTGACTGAATCACACAGGTCACATAGGAAAGAATTTTCTGTGGGATGAAATGATGTTGTGCAACATTAGGTGTATGAAGGAACTTACATGAACACGTTAACTATTTGGATGCTGGTATTCGCGACTCCCCCCCATTTCTTTTTACTCATTGTTTTGCTGAATTTTGTGCTCATCAAATTACGATAACTTTGTGCTAGGATTACGTAAAACCTGCCTTTCTCAGGCACCCTAAGGGTTGGGTGGGGGAGTGTGGGGGGGCGGGGGGAGAGGGAGAGAGGAAAAGAGGGCGAGAATAAGGGAGGCTAAAATTCCTTTCATTGAAAACTTTAGTGAAAATGTCAGCATGAGTACAGAATGGCAAATTCTGTTTTGTAGCCATGGCAACTTTTTGTTAAACTTCCTTGACAGGACGAAGGTCGACCTTCACCAGCACAGCCCTCCCACCTCCCCTTACCCAGGTCAGCATGGAGCTCTCCCTGGGTCACACATTCCATCATTTCGGTAAAAAGAGTTAATAACTCCATTCTTTAAAGGGCTTAACGACCGCCAATCAAAATGATGCACACGCAAAACTTTCCTGCCAATGCTTTAGTGAAATTCAGATTCATCAGCAAGAACAAAAGGGAGCCTGCCAATCACAACGTGCACGCAATCAAGCTACATTCACACCCCTGAAGTAGCTCAATAGCCACTTAACGGGTACAAGTGACGGGAAGTTTAATAATCCATCCATGGCAGTTGCAAAACTTGCAGGACAAGTGAGCAAATGACAAATAAACTTCAAAATATTCAAGAGAAAAGTTGCGCATTTTGGTCGGAGGAATAATGAGACCACATATCTCTTAAAAAATAAGAATCTAATGGACTGAAGAGCAAGAGCATCGAGGGCTACATATTCACCAATCATCAAAAGTAGCAATGCAGGTTAACAAGTCTATAAGCAATGCAAATCAAGCACTGGGGTTCATTTCTTGAGGAATTCTTCAAAATGCAGGTGACCCCTTAAAACCCTCCAAGCAGTCAGAGTTCAGTAAAGTTGTCTATTCCTCATCATGGTGTGTTAGTTTTTATTACAAAGCACTTGAATTATAAGCGTGAAGAAGTTTTATTGCACCTAGGTAGGACTTTGGTGAGCCTGCAGCGGGAGTGCTGCATAAGCTCTGGGCCCAGATTTTCACCAGAGTGGACAGCCTCGCCATCGCGGCACAAATCCCAGAAATAGCCAAAATTTCTAAGCCCGGCACCTGAACCCAGCATTTCCCATCTTCATGGGGGCAGGATTGGAGTGGGGCAAGGGTTTGCGTATGCAAGTTCCATGGAGGTAGCTGGCTATTTAATCACCAGCTGCCTCCACTGAAGTGGGATTTTGGTGGGCCAGGATTGTGAAACCCAGACTGTGCAGATTAGAACAGGTAAGATCTGGTCTGATTTTGGTGGATTCTTATGGATAGCCGAGGTAACCCTTTTATAGAGATAAGGCACCCTTTTGATATGGTCCTAAGACATCGTTAGGAAAGGTAAGGCACCCTTTGGGATTGTTAAAAGTGAATGTGATTTTCACACAAACTCATTGGAACTGTCCAAGGAAGTATCAAAGCTGTCAAGGAAGTGTCCAAGAATACTAGCTGAATCGGCAGGGAGGGAGTAAAAGCAAAGGGTGGTGGGTGAGGTTAACATGGGTTGACATGAGTTGGCACTAATTTGGCATGGGGGTCTAAGTTGCCATAGCTGCTGGGTCAGCACAGGAAGGCTTGTCCAACCTTTTTGAATTGGGGAGGGGGGCGATATTTTTCTCACTCAAGTGAGCAGGTTTCGGAAAGATGCATGAATTTCAAAAAAATATTGACTATGAAGAAGCAATTTGCTGAGCAAAAATGAAGCAATGTCAAAGCAATAAAGTGATCTTCAAAAAAGAATAGTTAATCAAAGGGCCATTAGTGTCCAAGAAGGTCAGAGTGTGTGCGTCTGGCTCACTCCCAGTCTCAAGGTACTTACTCGCTCCCAATTAGCACCACTGGAAGAGGGTGGAGCTTTGATGCAGTAATATTGAGGCGTCTCCCATAGCCTCAGTGTAGGCTACATCTTTCTCCCCCACCCAATAAATTTCAGAGCCTTTCCTTGGACCGTTGGATGGATGCACTCTGTGAAACTGTGCACAGGCCCTTACTTAAGAAAACATTTTGCTGCTAACATCCTTCCCCATTCTGCTGACAGACAATGCAGGTTACCTGGTCTAATCAGTCCCTGAATCCAGTGTTAGAAAGTTACTGAGAGACTGTTTCTCCCACCGTAATGCTACTTACACACACACTCAGCTGTATATGGATAACTTGATCTCCAGAGAAAGGAGAGAGAGGGGCGGAAACATGGATTGTCAAGCTCAGTTCCCATCCATACCAGATCCACAGGAAAAACCAATGGAACAGATCTGGAACACTGAATACAACACACACAACGAACATGTGCAGCTAATATTTGGAGCTTTTTACTGCCCGTGTCTAAATACCAAGTATATTTAGATGTCCATATTGCTTTATGATAGCAATAATAGAGGTAGTCTGGGCAGATTCCGAAGCCCAGAGGCACTTGCTTAGCTTGGATGAAGGTTAATAGATTTACAGATTCCAGTGCTTACTAGAAAATTGCTAAATTTATAAGAAATCATTGGTACACACTTAATGGAATTATGTTTCAGTGCTCCCGGCTAAACAAATAACTTGCAGCCACTTCCGTTTTGGTTTTGATTCATTAAGTGGAGTTGGGATGCTAAGGTCACCCAGGTCAAGGATCTTTGGCTTAAACCTGGGTTTCTTCTGTTCTGCATGGTTCAATACAACAACATGCCATAAGGTCACTTTGCTCTCACATCCTACGATGTTCTTACTTTAGTACACTGCAGCGTCAAAAATAGCCAGACAAATAATTTATTTTCTCATTATGCATTTTAAGCAATTCACCTTTTGAGGGTGGCGGTAAAAAGAACTTTGGACAACTTGGAGTATTAGAAAATAATGAGAAGAAACAGTAATTAGGCATACACAGCTACCCTGCAGATACCTTTAGTTTAGTCGGGGCCTCTGGTTCTTAGATGCTGGAGTACCTCTTTTGCTCAGTACTTAACTCTTTTCTATACCCTATACAACAGCCATTGTACCCTAAGCATGCACCTGTGCCATTTTTTTGAAAACATGCATTATGTTGTTGAGCTGCGCTGTACATAAGTTATTTTTCTTGTGTCAGTGATGAAGTGCATGACATCTCTAAACAATATCAGAAAGTACCAATATAGGCAGGCAGCAATAATTCTAGCAAGTGACCACCTTCCTTTTAACCCACTCTGCTTCTCACCTGCAGAGCTGTAAAGAGGTCAAATTGAAGGACAATTGAGATGAGGAATCGACTGAAATGAAGCCTCACAATCTTACCTCCACTGGACCACTAACTAATGAAGGCAATGTCAAAAGCCATCACATCTCACTCAACAGAATAAAAGAACAAAAATGAGAACAATTCTAAGCAGCTTTTCACAAAAAGGATGCTGATTTGATGTACAAATGCCTTGTCGAGCTTTCAATTTTCTCCCACATGCCTCCTGACTGTTACAACCTGCAAAATGAGAACTGCTCTGCTCGTGTTTCATTACGTTTCTGCACTTAATGTTACTTTCTTTAAATCCTACATGCTGAATGCAGCCAAAATGGCATTTTACAGTCAAAAGGCTTTATTAACACTGTGACATGTTGGCTTGGGTTGATTTTGTTTTGGTCTATTAGCATGTCAAACAGATAAAACTCCCTAATAGCTACTGTTGTTTCTGCCTAAGTGATTTTAAATGCACTATTAAGCTGCATTAAATTGAAGGTGCCTGGATTGTTTAGCAAATCAGGGCCAGCTTTACTGGTTTTATCCAAGCTTATCCAGTGTCCCATCAACATGCCTCAACACTGCACAGTCAGTTTTCAACTGATCTGCTACTTACCACTGTGCTGTAACATACCGTAAGAGTTTTAACAACACCAGGAGTTTTAACAACACCAGGTGTACTGTGTTTATCCCAGTCTAACGCCGGCATCTCCACACTGTAACATACCTACAGCCAGTGCGTTACTTTATTTACCCTTTTCTTCTACAATTCAGTTTTGGCTATGGCCATGTGTTCTGGGCAAAAGCCATTCCACTTTTCACATTTGACCAGCACATTGAGTCAATGGTTTCTGAAGGAGAAAAGCACAGATCAAACAGAGTAACCTAATTGCTTGACGTCTGTCTCTCCACTTAAACCAAGCTTCTCAAGTTATGAGATGTACTCTAACTTTGTACTGTGCATCTGACTGCAGATATAACCCGAGAGTTTATCTCACCCCTGAGAATAGTGATATTCAACAATATCACAGTGCTAAATACAGCATAGAATGGACAGGTATTTGGTGCTGAGCATGTAGGTTACAGTGACATCTAAACTCCAATATGGAAATGAATGCGCACTTAGATATTCTGAGCACTGATACTTCACAGGTGAAAGAACCATCTTCATTAAACAGGTACATAAAATTCACACGCAAAACGATCTACCCTTTCCCATATCTGGAATCTTTTACTCAGCTAATCAGTGTCAAACTCCCCAAATCCAAGCACTGACAAATCATGGAAGAACAGCTGCAGTTTTTTTCGTCAATTTTCCTCAATTAAGCAATTAAAGTTTTTTTCTCTCTTTTATAACCTGAGGAAGAAGTAAAATTGTGAATGTCTGCTGTGGTGGATTAACTATGTTATTATCAACTCCCTGTTCTCCCTTTCTAATAGTCGAGCGTGTTATTAACATAACTCTAAAAAGGCTTTCAGCTATTTCCCAAACAATCAACGGGAGTTCCTGCTGTTAGCTCTCTCAACCTTGACAATACAGAATTAGAAAGAGACAGTAACCAGTCCCCCAACTACTACATAACCCCCCCACACCCCCGCCCCCATTCTTCAAAGAACACAGTATATCCTTTGCTCCTGTTCACTGTCAAATATTCTCAAAGTCTACATTTCCGTTCTTTTACAAGTACGTCAACTGTTCAATGTCTGTTCATGGTCTGCTATTTCTGGAGTCCCCTGGTGGCTCTGCCAGTAAATAGCCCAGGAATACAGAATAGGAGAATCCTAGATTCAATCTTTAATTTGTTCTGACTTACCAAGACAGGTATGCTACAACTGTCTCAGTATTTATGAGTAGGAGGAAGAGAGTCTGTCTGTCAGCTGTGGCTCAGTTGGTAGAACTTTCACCTCTTAAGTCAAAAGTTTAAGTCTGACTCAAGGGCCAGAATTTTACCATCCCGCCCGTCACGGGAATCGGTGCGGGCGAGGGGCGGACCATGGAAAGGTCCACTGACCTCGGGTGGGATTTTACAGTTTTGGGACAAGCGAGGCCATAAAATTCTGCCCATGGACTTGCGAGAAAAATCTAGACTAACACTCAGTACCGTAGTTAGAGAGTATTGCACTGTCAAAAGTGCTGCCTTTTGGAAGAGATATTATACCATTTGCTCTCTCAGGTGGATATAAAAGATCCCAGGGCACTATTTTGAGCAGGGGAGATATCATGATATCCTGGACAACATTTATCCCAGTCAACAACTGATGCTTTTGCCTGCAGGTTCTGTGGCCACTATTACATTGCCGCTTGTGAGAGTTTGTGTGTAATTTGGTTGCTGTGTTTCCTGCATTACAATGACAATATTTCAAAAGCACTTCATTGGCTGTAAATGCTTTGGGATGTCCAGGTGCTACATAACAACCAGTCTCTCTTTAACTGCCAAGATTGCTGTTTCTGAATACAATGCAGCAGTCCTACATCCGGTGTGGTTATTTAGAGAGAGCAGGTTTGTTTCTCCTTGTCCACCCCCACCCCCAGTCAAATACCCACTGACACAAACTATCAAAGCTCCTACTGAAATAATGTTCATTTAGACGAGATACTGGAGCATGACCAGCATTGATTCACTGGCTTCAGAAGAAGTTGGAATGATGGAAAATTAACAAAGAGCTGTCAGGGAAATTGGAAGTACATGGATTTAACAGCAGAATATCAATTTCATACATTGCACGATTAATTGACTTCATAATCTGGCTCTTTACGGTACAACCACGTTTTGCTAAACAAAAACACATTTGATACACAATTGGTGGCTCATTTCTAGTTTCAGAGCGGGTTTGTGTTGTTCTACAGTATATTTATCATGATAATTGTTTGTTAGAAAATCAATAAGAGCCTGCAACAAAGATGATAAAAAGCCTGGTGCCTCTGGAAACAGATGCGAGCACCAGTTCTCCTTCTCCTAGTATGAAAGGAACATCAGAAAATTGGGCCATCACACAAGCCTTAGAAACCTTTCATCCCACTGCGCCCTTCCCAAGAATTACTTTGTGCAACCTTTCCTGTGAAAATGTACTGTTCAACAACTTACATTGCGTTTAGTCAGAAGTAGCATCTCAATGAAATGGAAGCAACAAAGAATGTTCACTGAATATAGACGTGTCAGGCTCATGAAGGGCAAACCCACATAGGTTCTATATGCCCCCATTATGCACTGCCAACCAACAACTCACATTTGCGGTCATTGTAATTTGGTCAGTTGTATGCACTGTATTAGCATCCAAGGGTTAATGCCAAGGGAGAAGATTGTTTAAAAATTCACATCACCAAAGAGGATTACATTGCATCTACTGAGAGGATCAACAATGTAAGCCTACACTAAGCCATTATTTCAGAAACAAAGCTTTCATTTTTAAGCCTTTGGAAACAAGAATAAATTGCACAAAAGAAAAAATTCTTCTGATGTGAGAACAAGGGCAAACACTAAATGCTTTTCATACAAACTTGGATTTACAGGGCGCAAATGACCCAGCGGGCCAGATGGCATCCAGGGATATCGGCCCCAGATTCATCCCAGTCAAAGCCCTTAACACGGAATGTTTTAAGTTTCAACAAATAAGCAGCAAAGCTTAAGAAGTCAATAGCTACAGTTCATTTGCGCTCACATAGACACGCCATCTCTTGGTGACTGTGTCGTACATTTATCGAAGGTAATGAAGCGGCTCCCTCCATTGTCTTAAACCGTGTACTGACTGCAATGCCGAACATGATAAGGACCTTGCAGCTTCATGAACATGGCTTGCCAAGACGCTGCCATGTCCAAAACCCACAACAATTGTCTCATCTGTTCTTCCCCACTGTGAGAACCATGACAAAGAAGATAGCCGAGAAAGAGCAAGTAAATACTGTGAAGTCTTTAGGCAGGAAAAAAGTGAGGTATCAGGAAAAGTGATGGAATCAAATATGCAACACAATATTCTCCTTGGGATTTTCAATTGATGATTCATCACTCAGATGTCGAATGGATGGCAAGGTGAGGAAATGCACCGCGTGGTGTACTACTTTGATATACAAACCAGAACGATCCCAAAGCTGAATACTTGCAGAAATTCGACCCAGTCTTAAACTGGCAAATATGGAAGGTCACTTTAGCAAAGTATTTAGTACCTATGGATCTATGCCAAAGTAAGTCACTTCTGTCAGATCAGGAGGATACAAATAGTGTTTGAAGGAGAGAAATGTATAGTTACAAAGATTCCAGCTTTAGGTCAGGTTGATTTCAACACAATTGGACAGAAACTGTCCACAGTAAACCTGCTATTGGGTAGAACAGAACATCAGTGAGAGGTGCTCAAATGTGATTAAGAACAAGTTTATATCCTAAGGGCAATGTTTACCAAAAAAAAGCACGGATGACTGAGGGAATACAGAAAAATATACAAAAGTGCAAAAAGGCACATGTCCTGGTGATGGAAAAAGGTATAAAGAGAAGCAAAGAGTGACAAAACATTCAGACTGTGCTACAAAAAAGGGAATAGAAAAGAAGCTAATGAAATCAATAGAAATACGATTTACACATATATTAGGAAAAATAGCATGGACAAAAGCAATGTGGGCCCTTGAAAACTAATAATACTGATGTTGCCTATGATAACAAGGAATTGACAGGCACTTTGAATAATTACTTTGCATTAGTATTTACAGTAGAGGAAGCGATAGCATAAGGACATCCTAATGAAAGTAAAACTGAATCGGGCACTTGCCAAATTAACATAAGCAAAATAACAGGAATTAAGAAAACGAAGGCAATAAAGAGGGTCACATCCTCAGAACTAAATGGTTCCCATCCCAGGATTTTAAAGGAAGTAGGCAACAAAACTGCACATGTCACTCAGCTATTTAAAAAGGGTCAGAAAGAGAAACCAGTGAACTGTAGACCAGTTATCCTAACATCTTTTGTTAGAGAATAGACTATAATTGGGGAACAAACAACTGACCACCTTGAAAATTTTCAACTGATCATAAAGAGAGCCAGCATGGATTTGCAAAGGGTAAGTCATGCCTAAGGAACATGACTGAATTTGTTTGAACAGTGAATAAAGTAGTGGACAGAGGAACGCCTATGGATGTGATTCATATGGTTTTCCAGAAGGCACTTAGTAAAGTGCCTAATGAGAGACAATATAGCAAAAGTGAAAGCTCATGGAACTGAAGGCAGCTTATATACCTACTTAGAAAATTGGCTGGAGTGCTGGGAGAGGAGAGCAGGCTAATGGGCTGGTCATCTAACTGGCAAGGTGTGAACAGTAGTATCCCACAAGTACCTGTGCTGGGGCCTCAACTAGCCATGGTATTTATGAATGACTTAGTTGATGGGATAGAAATTCATATCATAAGAACGAGGAGCAGGAGTAGGCCATCTGGCCCCTCGAGCCTGCTCCATCATTCAATAAGATCATGGCTGATCTTTTCGTGGACTCAGCTCCACTTACCCGCCTGCTCACCATAACCCTTAATTCCTTTACTGTCCAAAAATGTATCTATCCTTGCCTTAAAAACATTCAATGAGGTAGCCTCAACTGCTTCACCGAGCAGGGAATTCCACAGATTCACAACCCTTTGGGTGAAGAAATTCCTCCTCAACTCAGTCCTAAACCTGCTCCCCCTTACTTTGAGGCTATGCCCCCTAGTTCTAGTTTCACCTGCCAGTGGAAACAACTTTCCTGCTTCTATCTTATCTATTCCCTTCATAATTTTGTATGTTTCTATAAGATTTTCCCTCATTCTTCTAAATTCCAATGAGTATAGCCCCAGTCTACTCAGTCTCTCCTCATAAGCTAACCCTCTCAACTCCGGAATCAATCCAGTGAACCTCCTCTGCACCCCCTCCAGTGCCGGTAATCCTTTCTCAAGTAAGGAAACCAAAACAGAACACAGTACTCCAGGTGTGACCTCACCAGCACCTTATACAGCTGCAACATAATCTTGCTGGTTTTAAATTCTATCCAATGAAGGACAAAATTTCATTTGCCTTCTTAATTACCCATTGCACCTGCAAACCAACTTTTTGTGATTCATGCACAAGGACACCCAGGTCCCTCTGCACAGCAGCATGCTGCAATTTTTTACCATTTAAATAATGATTCATTTAGCTGTTATTCCTACCAAAATGGATGACCTCACATTTACCAACATTGTACTCCATCTGCCAGACCCTCGCCCACTCACTTAGACTATCTATATCCTTTTGCAGACTCTCAGCATCCTCTGCACACTTTGCTCTGCCACTCATCTTAGTGTCATCTATGAATTTTGATCCACTACACTTGGTCCCCAAATCATCTATGTAAATTGTAAACAATTGTGGTCCCAACACTGATCCCTGAGGTGCATCACTAGTCACTGATCGCCAACCAGAAAAAAACCCATTTACCCCCACTCTTTGCTTTCTGTTAGGTAACCAATCCTCTATTCATGCTAATACATTACCCGTAACACTGTGCACCTTTATCTTATGCAGCAGCCTTTGGTGTGGCACCTTGTCAAATGCCTTCTGGAAATCCAGATACACCACATCCACAGGTTCCCCATTGTCCACTGCGCACGTAATGTCCCCCGTGATAACTTGCGGATTACACAGACAAATGGCTGAGGAATTAAATTTGTACTTTGCTTCAGTCTTCACAAAGGAAGACATGAGTAATGTACCAGAAGTACTGAGAGAAACAAGTTTTAGTGAGGTGCTGAAGGAAATCAGCATTAGTAGAGAAATGGTTTTGGGGAAATTGATGGGATTGAAGGTGGATAAATCCCAGGTCCTGATAACCTTCATCTCAGAGTACTTAAGGAAGTGGCCCTGGAAATAGTAGATCCATTGGTGTGATTTTTCAAAATTCTTTGGATTCTGTCCGCTGTGAGGAAGATGCAGAGATGCTTCAGCGTGATTTGGATAAGCCAAGTGTCCGGGCATCTGCATGGCAGATGCAGTATAATGTGGATAAATATGAGGTTATCCACTTTGGTAGCAATAATAGGAAGACAGATTATTATTTGAATGAGTATAAATTGGAGGGTAGCTAATATAAGTCTGCTATTCAAAAAGGAAGGTAGAGAGAAAACAGGGAATTATAGACCAGTGAGCCTAATGTTAGTACTGGGGAAGTTGCTAGAGTCTATTATCAAGGATTTCATAACTCGGCATTTGGAAGACAGTGGTATAATCAGACAAAGTCAACAAGGATTTACAAAAGGGAAGTCATGCTTGACGATTCTATTAGAATTTTTTGACGATGTAACTAGTGGAGTTGGCTTAGCAGAACCAGTGGATGTGGCTTACTTAAGACTTTCAGAAGACTTTTGACAGGTTCTCACATAACAGACTATTATGTAAAGTTAAAGCATAGGAATTGCAGGTAATGTCTTGAGATGGATAGAAAGCTGGTTAGCAGATAGGAAGCAAAGAGTTGGCATAAATGGGTCTTTGTCTGATTGGCAGTCAATGATAAATGAGGTTCCGCAGGGGTCTGTGCTAGGACCCCAACTGTTCACATTATATATTAATGATTTGGAAGAGGGAACTTATTATCCCCAAATTTGCAGATGATACAAAGTTGGGTGGGAGGGTGAGCTGTGAGGAAGATGCAGAGATGCTTCAGCGTGATTTGGATAGGCCAAGTGTCTGGGCATCTGCATGGCAGATGCAGTATAATGTGGATAAATATGAGGTTATCCACTTTGGTAGCAATAATAGGAAGACAGATTATTATTTGAATGAGTATAAATTGAGAGAGGTGGATACTCAACGAGACCTTGGAGTCCTCATGCATCAGTCGCTGAAAGTACGTGCGCAGGTGCAGCATGCAGTCAAGAAGGCAAATGGTATGTTGGCCTTAATAGCAAGAGGATTTGAGTATAGGGATAGGGATGCTTTGCTGCAATTGTATAGGGCGTTGGTGAGGCCACACCTGGAGTAGTGTGTGCAGATTTGATGTCCTTATCTGAGGAAGGATGTCCTTGCTATAGAGGGAGAACAGTGAAGGTTTACCAGGCTGATTCCTGAGATGGCAGGTCTGCCGTATGAGGAGAGACCAAGTCAATTAGGATTATATTCACTGGAGTTTAGAAGAATGAGAGGGGACCTCACAGAAACTTATCAAATTCTAACAGGGTTAGACAGGGTAGATTGAACTCTCCCAATGGTGGGAGAGTTCAGAACTGGAGTCATAGTTTGAGGAAAAAGGGTAAACCTTTTAGAACTGAGATGAGGAGAAATTTCTTCACCCAGAGTGTGGTGAATGTGTGGGATTCCCTACCACGGAATGTAGTTGAGGCCAAAACATTGTCTGATTTCAAGAAGAAATTAGATATAGCTCTTGGGGCTAAAGGGATCAAGGGATATGGGAGGAAGGGCAGGGGATGAGGACATAGAATTTGGTTATCAGCCATGATCAAGATGAATGGCAGAGCATGCTCAAAGGGCTGAATGGCCTACTCCTGCTTCTAGTTTCTATGTAAATAAATGTAAGCAGATGGAAATATTAAATTACAAAGAGATATTAATAGATTACATCTGTGAGCAAAATTATAGCAAACAGATTTCAATGCAGACAAATGTAGGGTCATCCACTTTGGATTTATATAGGATAAAACAGAGTACTTTCTGAATGGGATGAAGTTAAAAATGGCAGCGAATCAGAGAGACTTACAGGTCTATGTGCATAGAGCATCACGAATGGAATGCTGGACTTACATCTCGAAGAGGTCAGAAATTATTTTCCAGAATGATGCTGGGGCTTCCAGAAATAAACTGCAAGACCAGATTACACAAACTGGGTTGCACTCCTGGAATTTAGAAGGTTAAGGATAATTTGATCAAACTTTTCAAGATATTAAAGGGAAACAGATAGGGTAGATAGAGAGAAACTATTTCCACTGGTTGGGGGGACCAGGACAAGGAGCACCATCTAAACATTACTGTCAGACCTTTCAAGATTAAAATTAGGAAACATTTCTACACACAGGGTGGTAGAAGTTTGGAATTCTCTTCCGCAAATAGCAAATAATGACAGATCAATTGTTAATTTTAAATCTGAAATTGGAAAGTTTTTTCACCAGTCATATTAAGGAGATATGGGTGGAGACAGGTATACGGGTTTAGTTGCAGATCAGCCATGTTCTCATTGAAGGAAAGATCAGGCGCACAGGGATAAATGGCCTCCCCTCATTCCTATGCTGCATCCTGAGCTGCCCTGCACTATTCCTTGTCAAGTCTGCAATTACTGTTAATGCTACTTTCCATCAACCAGGAGTCAAAGCAGAAGGAGCCACACTATGTCCACCTCCTACACTTTCAGAATTCCCCCATCCTTTCCTGTCACCCACAATTTTCAGTGGTGTGGGATAAAGATGCCCAGAATCAGCATTCCCAACCTTCTTGGCTCCATTACAAGGGTGGGCATTTCAGACTCCCCTGCAATTTTGGCGTTACAAGGTGACTTCTGCAGGTGATATTGATCACAGCAACTCAGTGAGCTACAGCCCAGTTAGCCAAATAGCTGTTATCAGGAAATTGGGGGCATGTGGGATGGAATGAGGGTACATTGGGGACATGAAGGTGGCGGGGCGGGGGGGGGAAATAAGGGAGTTATACAGGATTGGGGACTGGCATCTATTAGTTTTTGTTTCCACGTCAGGTGTGGTTTCAGAGGTTGTGGCACTAACCCAAGCCCCCATACTCATCACCGGCCACCCCACCATGAAAATAGCATCAAGAGATAAGCACAGCTTGCAACCCCCACATCTCAAAAATTAAAATCTGGTCCATAGCAGCTTTGTTCTGCGCAACACTCAATCCCATCAGAAACGGCTTCATTAAAATGAAAGGAAATTCTGGAGCTCAAATCAAAACTTATGGTTTGTAAATTAAGTGCTTCAACAACCAAGATATCCACTCAAATTCAAGAAAAAATACAATTGCAACAATGAATATCACAAGTATTGAATGCAGAATGCAGGGTTTAGAGACGCTTGATTTTGATTATTGTAAATAATCTTTGATTCTGGCATATTAATGTATAAAACATATATAGCAAACAATGTACATGATATAAACAGTAAACTTTACTAAGGGAGTGGGACGAAATACAACAATTTTGCCAATTATTAATGGTTATAAATTCATCAGAATTACATTTCCACTGTTATGAACAGCTCTCTTTAAATAAACTGTGATAAGGAGTCCCACTTAATGAAATCACCTCTAAAATAAGCAGTAAAATGAGCACATTGTCACCATCTGTTGTCTAATGAAAGACAACAAAGTCCAAAGATGTGCAGGTTAGGTATATTGGCCATGGGAAATGTGTGGGGTTCAGGGATAGGCCCAGGGTAAAATACTCTGTCAGAGAGTCGGTGCAGACTCAATGGGCCGAATGGCCTCTTCTGCACTGTAGAGATTCTATGAAGTTAAGTATGTGCCATTTTCTGATACAGCATCATTTCCCAGGTTTCATTCTTTGGAAAGCCAGGTTGACATCGGTTCTGGGCAATGGCCCGACTTCTCACTGCTAAGAATCTTTCAGCACAATTCCTCTATCTAGGCAAAGAATTTCCTTTGCAAAGAATTCCACAGCAATAGACCCCAGAATGTCTCTGGAATGTCTCTGGCCTAACCACTTGAAAGGTGTCAAGAAATGTTCAGAAGTGGTTTTTATATAGCAGGAATCTTCACTTTGTTCAGTAAGTACAAGGCAGACCATCCTAATTCAAAACAGTAATTTTGCTAAAACAATAAAGATTCAATAAAATGTATGTGGCTGCTGAAAAGAAAAAGGGAATCGGGCCAAGAGGCATTCAAATCCAGCTCACCTCAAGTTACCGCCATGGTGTGAGTAAACCACTACTGTATAATGCCGCAGTTCTCCCACTTAGCCTCAAAGTATGCAGTGTGGGGAAATAACATGACATGTGCCTAACCACACATACCAAGGTTTAATTTAATAGAGATTGACTGTTCCTGATTTACAAAAACCTTATCAGTCTACTCTTGTCCGTACTTCTGATCCAAAGGTTTATGTTACTTCAATTACTTTTATTGCTGCAATGTAAAGGAATTATCTTTGCATTCCAAAACACTGACTCAAATTTAGGAAAACATTCCGTTTTTGCCTCAGACTGTCAGAGGTAGAATTGTATGTAACATCATGTTCAATCCGAGAATGTCAGAAAGCGACGATGTGATTATACCTTCTGATGGCGGAAGTCCTCAGTGTAAATTTTCAGGGAAAAGGCTGAGGGACGTCACTGCGGTGTCCCGCACCAACTACCACTGAAACTACCAACAGGAGGAAGCTCACTTTTCTCTATGATTACATTTTTTCACACCTCATCTCAGCAAACTTAGTATGGAAATATATGAGTAGATTCCGACTGGGAGAATTTTAACATACCTAATATCCTGAAATAAACCAGGGCAAATTGACTTCAGTTTATGAATAACACAAGCAATGTACAGTGGTGAAAGAAAGGTGCTATTCCACCTGAACTTCACTGCACGATGTTTGCAGGTCATGCTTTGAATTATTATGCAGGCTGCAAGTGTCTTCAGAGTCTGCCAGCATTATGTGAAGTGGGCAGGGAGCCTGGCACTGGCACTCGTGGCTGCTAACAGGTTACGAAACACTGATTTAACCATAGGGCAGCACGGTGGCACAGTGGTTAGCACTGCTGCCTCACAGCACCAGGGACCTAGGTTCAATTCTGGCCTCGGGTCACTGTCTGTGTGGAGTTTGCACATTCTCCCTGTGTCTGCGTGGGTTTCCTCCGGATGCTCCGGTTTCCTCCCAGACTCCAAAGATGTGCTGGTTAATTTAATTGGCCATGCTAAATTGCCCCTTAGTGTCAGGGTAAATACATGGGGTTGCAGGAGTGGGCCTGGGAGGGATTGTTGTCGGTGTGGGCATGATGGGCCGAATGGCCTCTTTCTGCACTGTAGGAATTCTATAATAATATCAAGGAAGAGATTTTCCACATGAAAAAAATATTGTGGTTCACCTGATCCAAACTATTTGGAAGACTACCTTACTAGATGATGAACAAATACAAAGCACACGCTGAAACCGCCTCCCAGCGTAACATTAACATTTCCTTTTAAAGGCAAGGAATGGGAACATGTGTCCTGTTCCCATTAGGCTAATATCCATGACAACTTGGGTTTCACATTAAAGGCACAAGCATTAAACAGATTATGTAAGGCTGTCCTTAAAAAAAATTAGGCGTCACAGACTTGCTTGCACTTCAGCCTCTGTCAAACGTCTGGATTCATGCTGTCCCATGTTCCCATACCAAGGCCACAGAAATCCAAGGATTACCACATTCAGTAAAGACAATGAAGACAAAACTTTCCTAATAAAGCCTACTTCTGACTTCCAGACAAAAAGAAAACGTCTCCCATCAATAATTTTTGGAAACAAGCCAATTTTATTTAACACCGCTGTTTGAACTTTTAAGTATCCTCCGATTCTTAATTTGTGTTTACTTCAATCCCATCTAAAATTCGTGGTATTTCTATGTTAAGAGAAGTTCTGTGCCGAAGTGTCTGCATGCCAAAGATAATTAAAGAAGGAACAGCAACATAAAGACAGACTAGGAATTGTAAAATAACCATCTATCAGACAGAGTTCTGAGAGCATGCAGCAGTTTCAGGCTTGCTGCCTGGTTTTCCATCTGGGGTTTAGTTCATTTTTACTGGTGTTTCTCCAGAATAGACTATTCATTTTACACACTGTGACTGCCAGAAACTGTGGTCAAATCGGAGAACAACATATTCAGGAGTGTTTTTGGTTAAAGGTTTATTCAACTGCTCCAAAAAAGACAGCATACTACTCAAAATGGTGGCACATGCCGACACCCTGATTCTAGGAACAACCAAAATACTAAAGGGATAATAAAGAGGTGACCAGCTGCTTTCTAACTACTTCTGTAGCTGCCACTTCAAGAGGAATTCCTGTCGTGCTCCCAGAGCAGACATTTGACTGTAGTGTCATAGGATTATTTAACTTCATTAGGTCAAGGACACATGCAGTGCAGAAGCTAGACGCTGCTCTGTTGCTAGGTGACAGGTCCAATGCACCCAGCCAGTACCGCAGGAAGTCACCCATGCCTATTACCTGCAGCTGCCCTGCAATCATCAAGAGTACAATCCAAGCATGTTACCTCGGCAAATTGGGCTTTCCCATTGGCGACGTATGCAAAGAAGGTTTACTAGCAGGCAGGGCTGCCTGTGAGAAAGCTGTCAGCCTCTGCAAGACATCTTAAGCAGCTAACATTAATTGTTGAAGGGCAGTTGACATGGAGCTTTATTATCAAGTGTATTAATTATGGTTCAGTTAAACTGACATGCCTGACAGGGATCTCTCCTGCGAGGAGTGTTAACAACAGTATGTCATTCTTTGCACCATTATTATAATAGTTTTTGTGTCTAATCTGCAAACATCATCTTTCCTTAGATTTGTTCTAAAATTGGTCCATCACATCACAGCATTATACTTCTATGAAAATCTCCTTAACTTAATTGTTTTGCAGTTGAGTTGCTTCAGAGCAGCAGATTAGCGTTAAATCATAAATACACTTAATTACCCAAGGAATTGCACCAAGGACTTGGGGAAAGGCAGAATAATAGGACTAAGTGACTAATTCCTTCAGAGATTGCACTCTGCAATGGCCAAATGACTCCCTTTTGCACTGTAAAATTCTGCTTGTGTGACATGGAGAGTTTAAGGCATTTTCTTTGCGATTATGCGGATCTAGTGAGCCTATTCAATAAAATTCCAATGGACAGAAAGTTTTGGAATTGCCATTTCTTTTGATGTAAATGATACAAATATCTGAAAATAGAAGGTAAAACAATCATGGATATCAAGTCTGCTCCTTGTGCTCCTACAAGCATATGAACATACAAACTAGGAGCAGCAGTAGGCCATTTGGACCCGCAAACCTGCTCTGCCATTTAGTAAGATCTGATTGTAACCACAACCCTACTTTCCTATCTACTCCTATAAACTTTGACTCTGATGTCAATCAAAAATCTATGTAACGCAGCCTTAAAAATATTCAATTTTCCCTGCTGCCACTGTTCTCTGGAGAGAGAATTCTACAGACCAACTAACCTGAGAGAAAATATTTCTCTTCACCTCCATGTTTAATGGGACACTCCTCATTTTTAAACTGCATCCCCTAGTTCTCGAATCCCATGAGTGGAAACATCCTCTTAGCATCCACCCTGTCAGGTCCCCTTAGGATCTTTCAACAAGCTCACATCTCAATCTTCTAAATTCCAATGGATACATAGAACATAGAACATAACAGCGCAGTACAGGCCCTTCGGCCCTTGATGTTGCGCCGACCAGTGAAACCAATCTAAGGCCCCTCTAACCTACACTATTCCAATATCATCCATATGTTTATCCAATGACCATTTAAATGTCCTTAATGTTGGCGAGTCCACTACTGCTGCAGGCAGGGCATTCCACGCCCTTACTCCTCTCTGAGTAAAGAACCTCCCTCTGACATCTGTCCTATATCTATCACCTCTCAATTTAAAGCTATGTCCCCTCGAGCTAGCTATCCCCATCCGAGGAAAAAGGCTCTCACTATCCACCCTATCTAATCCTCTGATCATCTTGTATGCCTCTATTAAGTCACCTCTTAACCTTCTTCTCTCTAACGAAAACAACCTCAAGTCCCCCAGCCTTTCCTCATAAGACCTTCCCACCATACCAGGCAACATCCTGGTAAATCTCCTCTGCACCCTTTCCAATGCTTCCACATCCTTCCTATAATGCGGTGACCAGAGCTGTACGCAATACTCCAAGTGCGGTCGCACCAGAGTTTTGTACAGCTGCAATATGACCTCCTGGCTCCGAAACTCAATCCCTCTACCAATAAAAGCTAACACTCCGTACGCCTTCTTAACAACCCTATCAACCTGGGTGCCAACTTTCAGGGATCTATGCACATGGACACCGAGATCTCTCTGCTCATCCACACTACCAAGTATCTTACCATTAGCCCAGTACTCTGTAATCCTGTTACTCCTTCCAAAGTGAAACACCTCATACTTTTCCGCATTAAACTCCATTTGCCACCTCTCAGCCCAGCCCTGCAGCTTATCTATGTCCCTCTGTAACCTGCAGCAACCTTCCGCACTGTCCACAACTCCACCGACTTTCGTGTCATCCGCAAATTTACTAACCCATCCTTCTACGCCCTCATCCAGGTCATTTATAAAATTGACAAACAGCAGTGGTCCCAAAACAGATCCTTGCAGTACACCACTAGTAACTGAACTCCAGGATGAACATTTCCCATCAACCACCACCCTCTGTCTTCTTACAGTTAGCCAATTCCTGATCCAAACCGTAAATCACCCTCAATCCCACGAGTCCGTATTTTCTGCAATAGCTTACCATGGGGAACCTTATCAAACGCTTTACTGAAATCCATATACACCACATCAACTGCTTTACCCTCATCCACCTCTTTGGTCACCTTCCCAAATAACTCAATAAGGTTTGTGAGGCACGACCTACCCTTCACAAAACCGTGTTGACTATCCCTAATCAAATTATTCCTTTCTTGATGATTATAAATCCTATCTCTTATAATCCTTTCCAAAACTTTGCCCACAACAGAAGTAAAGCTCACTGGTCTATAATTACCAGGGTTGTCTCTACTCCCCTTCTTGAACAAGGGGACAACATTTGCTATCCTCCAGTCTTCTGGCACTATTCTTGTAGACAATGATGACATAAAGATCAAAGCTAAAGGCTCTGCAATCTCCTCCCTAGCCTCCCAGAGAATCCTAGGATAAATCCCATCCGGCCCAGGGGACTTATCTATTTTCACACTTTCCAGAATTGCTAATACCTCCTCCTTATTAACCTCAATCCCGTCTAGTCCAATAGCCTGTATCTCAGTATTCTCCTCGACAACATTGTCTTTTTCCTGCGTGAATACTGACGAAAAATATTCACTTCGCGCCTCTCCTATCTCTTCAGACTCCACGCACAACTTCCCACTACTGTCCTTGACTGGCCCTAATCTTACTCTAGTCATTCTTTTATTCCTGACATACCTATAGAGAAAGCTTTAGGGTTTTCCTTGATCCTACCTGCCAAAGACTTCTCATGTCCCCCCCTGGCTCTTCTTAACTCTCTCTTTAGGTCCTTCCCGGCTAACTTGTAACTCTCAAGCGCCCTAACTGAGCCTTCACGTCTCATCTTTACATAAATCTCCTTCTTCCTCTTCACAAGAGATTCAACTTCTTTAGTAAACCACGGTTCCCTCACTCGACCACTTCCTCCCTGCCTGACAGGTACATACTTATCAAGGACACGCAGTAGCTGTTCCTTGAACAAGCTCCACATTTCAATTGTGCCCATTCCCTGCAGTTTCCTTCCCCAACCTATGCATCCCAAATCTCGCCTAATCGCATCATAATTTCCTTTCCTCCAGCTATAACTCTTGCCCTTCGGTATATACCTATCCCTTTCCATCGCTAAAGTAAACTACAGGTCCAACTAATCCAACCTTCCCTCATAAGAAAGCTCCTTCATCCCAGAAATCGGTCGAATGAACCTTCAATTAACTGTTTCTAATGCAATTATATCCCTTCTTAAATTAAGAGACTAGAACTGCACACTGTATTCCAAGACACCAATGCCTTGCCCTGTACAACTATAGAAAAACTTCCCTACTTTTATATTCCCCTTGCAATAAACAACATTTCATTTGCCTTCCTAATGACTTGCTATACCTGCGTATTAACTTTTGGTGATTAATTTACCAAGATAACCAAATTTCTCTGTTACCTCAGAGTTCTGCAATCTCACTCCAGTACTGCTTTTCTGTTTTTCCTTCCAAAGTGAACAAGTTCATATTTCCCCGCATTATACTCCAACTGTCAATTATTTGGCCATTCACTCAAACTATCTATATCCCTTTTGCAGACTTCTTGACCTGAATTTTCATCCTCAAGGTGGTAGTGGGAGTCGGGAAAAATTCAGCTCATCCCACCAGAAAGCACCTGAGTGAAGGATCTTCATGGCCAGGTGGTGGGGATAGGCTCCCCTCAGAGCTATGGGGCTTTGTCCCATTTTAAATGAAAATACAAAGTCCCTCCAGCCTTCACTGATCTCACCCCGTCATCCTCCAAACACTCATGTCATATCCATGCCACATCATGTCCCTCACTCACACCCATGCCACATCATACACCTATGTAAGCTGTGGCACTTCCATGCCCATTGGCCTGCTCAATCTTTTTCTGGGGAGCGGGTGCTGTCGTCCTCTCGTGATTATTTGGGTTCTCAGCCAAGCATACATAATGAGGCTTGGTGAAGCCCAGACAAATATGTTTGTTGAACCAGCTGCTGCTCCCCACAAGAAACATTGTTTGTTTGACAGCTCAGAACTCTGCTGTCAATTTCACAATTTGTTTAAACAGGGGTTTCAAGGGTCTGATGGTTTTTTTGATGATACTTTAAAGGGTCTGGGTGATTGGCACTGTTAATAGCTAATAGCGAAATTACTTTTTTCAACATAGGAGGAAGTTATGAATGAATTACATTTTAAAGCTTTTTTTTTACACTTGCCACTATACACTATAGGGTTCATTGGTTCTAGACAGTGTATAGTGGGTCAATAGGCATGGACATAGGAGGCATGATGGATGATAAGGGGCGAGTGGAAGGGCATGAGGGGAAACTTTTGAACTTAATTTTTAAAAGGTCCCACATGCACACTAGGGTTTGCATCTCTTCTAAGGAGCCACGAACTACAGCTCTTTAAAAACCTGGCCGATTCCATGAAAATTGCAGAGGAGTAGGAAATGCCTATCCCCTCAATACAGCAGGCCATGTTGGGAGTGCCAGATGCAGGCGTTTTGACAAGAATCAGCCCACACCTTTTTAAGACACTCCGGAAAATCAAAGATCCTGGGAATGGGATTGGCAATCCTGGAATCTGGACTTGGCCACCTTTTTTAAAAGGCTCGCAAGTCAGCCCGTCATAAGTGAAAATCTAAGCCTTTATGTCCTCTTCACAACTTATTCTCCTACCTATCTTTGCATTATCAGCAAATTTAGCAACCATACATTCTGTCCCTTCATCCAAGTCATTAATATAGATTTGAGCCACACAATCTTCCAAAGCAAACATCCAATACTGCAAACTGGAAAACCAAAACCTTAGGGCAGCCTGTGAGTTGTGCTTCTCCACTGTGCTGGAAACCACTGTGGTGCAGCTCAGTGGAATTTCTTTTAGTGGTAATGACACAAACAGCCATTGGGATCCATCCCCTCACCACAAGTAATCAAGCTATGTGGCTTTTCAGTGCCAATTATTTAAATTGAGAGAAACAAAGCGGAGGGCAAGCTGTCACAACACAATTTATTCCACACATGCAGTTATACCAGCAATGATTTATAGGTCTAAATAGCCATTGTTGGAATTGTTTTAAGCATTATGTAGTGCATGCCCAGCCAGCATTCCGTACTGTACCACTTTTTTGTGGTTACTTGGCGTACTGCAGTATAATTAAACAATTAATAACATTATTTTCTGTAAATAAAACACAAAGCAGGCTTTGTGTGATAAATACTGATCAGTTTAACAATGAATTGAGACTGTGCCAATGGTTAGTTCCATCTTTTCCTCATGTGCATCTCCAGTTTTATTGCTCTTCAGTAGACACAATCATTCAGTTAGTATTTAATTTTTACAGATAAAGAAAATAAAATTAAGGAAACTCAATCTTACTTATTTCAAACAGTTTTCTTTTATCTCAGAAATAATTGAGATCCCTAGGTTTTGCTGCATTCCTTGAGAATTAACCTCGACACCAAGAGTTTTTAATATTTGTTTTTACTCCACAAACAGTATCCCAGTTTGAAGAGCCTTTCATGATCCTGTTGGTAGCCATTAGCAACCAAAAGTCATTGAGATAACAAAGAATGTGCAGTCTATTTTTTGCCCATCCTTTTGTTTACTGTTAGTTGGTCCAGCCTTATCCATATATATGTCTTCTCCATCTCTTAGGTGACATCCCAGTGTAGTTATGGCAACAAGAGAGAATGACCCCAGCACAACATAAAACAGTGTCAAAGGAAACTGTTTGTTTTTGTATTTTTCCATCGAGGAAATTCATGGTAATGTACCGAAGATTGCCTAAAGCCAATGGCTGCTATTTACTAGCACTGGGCTTGGGGCCCTTTGACAAATAAAACCGCATCTGGGGAAAAAAACTGTTTATTTAGAGGTCAGGATTAGTAAATGTCCACAAACCTCAAAATAACACCTCTTCTTCAAAACATAACAGACTTGATCAAATAAAACCACAGCTGTGAGCAATGTGCAAGGTTCCTTAAAAGCTACATGGACTGTTAACAATGATTCACAATCTGGGCAGTGCATTGAAGTCACATGCTCTCTTGCAAAGAGAGAAGAAGGAGACTTTAAAGTATCATCTATTAACTTTCTTTGGTCTGTGCTATTGGATTGTAAGGAGATAAAGTGTGTATTTGTGTGTATATTTATTTGTGTGTGTATTTATACAATTGTCTTTCTCAAATAACTAGGGCATAACAAACGACCAGACTGCCCTCAGCTAGACAGGCAGTAAATTAAGAAAAACCAGACACACAAATGGGAAGAGCAGAATGAGAACACTCTGTGGTTCAGACTTTTTTTTATTTAATAAAGTGAAAGGCACAAAGAGACTGATAGTTAAAGGAGGTTAATTCTTTTACGGACGCACAATATAGAATTAGCAAATAGGTTTCTGCATAATTACAACCACATTGATTCAGCCTCCAGTTATTCAATTTGCTTGTTTTATCTGCATGCTATTTTCTCAAGCTACAAAGTCATTTGACTATAAAGCCACAGATAGACAAGTGGAAAGATGTATTTATAACTAAGGCATGGAGCTGATTTTTCCCCTGCTGGCATACTGTGGGATTCTGTGTCATGTCAAGTTTCTGTTGCACAAAATAGTGACAAGGAGACCCCTCCCCCATCCCCAAACATGTTCCTAGTTCAGACCAGATGGAAAGTCTGAACAGCAACTATCTATCTGCGTTCTGCCTGGTTCCAGGATAAATACACAGCCAGAATGACAATGCATATTGCTGCTTTGTTTAAAGTTTTTATTTATGAGCTTGTGTGGACATATTAAATGAATCTTGAAGTTCTTTGCTGGACAGAGATACAAATGATGATATAACATAATACTGCATTCCCTACACCTCAAACATTAATGGATAATCAAGGTTGGCGTTATGGATGCAAACTCTAATGGTCAGAATGTGAGACTTTTTTACAAGCCATTTCTTCAACAAACCAGTTGCACAGAACACAACTTAAAAAATACTAAGAAATGCTAGCATCACACCCAATAGTTCATTTTAGACTTTGAAACTAATTGGTCATCCAAACTCCTGTGCCAAAAAGAGTGCTAGGTGTCTCACAGAATGAGATCTGATGGCCTCTATAGTGGAAGGTAAGAATTAGTGCAATTCAGTCACTGATGTTCATGTGCAGGAAGGGGGTGGTAGTGCAGTCAACATGGTAGCTCAGCACTTGTTGCTCAGTAATGGATTAGGCCTTAGTCAGCTTCCATCAGGCAGCCTTCCATTCAATGAAAGACGTTACACGAAAACCCCACTGAGGGAAGCAATCAGCTTTCTTCTGGAACATAGCTTGCTTACTCCAGGGTGGAATGGAAGCAGCCACCCCCTGCTTCCATTTCTTTTACTACCTGCCCAAGGTCTTCTTACTGCCCTTGAACTTGCAGTGCATCTTCTGCGATTGTCAAAACTGACAGCTCTGTTAAATTCTGAGGGTGTGAACGGCAGCGCAGAAACCAGCAGATTGGATTTTGCCGGTACTGCAAAACAAAAGACCACCACGCTAAACTGGCAGTGTGAAGTTGTCCTACCATGTTTGTCAGTGCAGCATTAATGTTTAAAATGGACATAACAGCAAGAACTGTTCATTCACTAGCTTCCTTAAAAAAAACGAGAAACAGAAAATTAAATCAACTATCAAGAATAAAAACAGAAAATGCTGGAAAAGCTCAGCAGATCTGGCAGCATCTGTGGAGAAAGGAACACAGTTAATGTTTCAAGTCCAACATGACTTATAACAGTCATTTTGGATTCAAAATGTTAACTATGTCTCTCCCTCTCTGCGGATGCTGCCAGAACTGCTGTGTTTTTCCAGCATTTTCTATTTTTACTTCAGATCTCCAGCATCTGTGTTGTTTCACTTTTATTAAAATATTAAGATATTGGTTGAGGCAAAACTTTAATTAGCTTGAAATCAATGCATGTGGAACATGCCCAGGTCTTTGTACCAATTTCCAAATGATTTTCCTTCCTCTGCAGCTCCTTCCACCTTTCCTAGATCCAAAGGATAAGCAGGCTGGCTGCTCCCACAGCTTTGTTCGCGTTATTGTTACACCAAGTGGCAAGATGGGGTTTACAGGCAGGCAACTTAAGTTGCCTTACTGATTTGCCCTTATTAACCTCCAGGGGAATACCTGGCTAGTGTGGCACAGTGGTTAGCACTGCTGCCTCACAGCACCAAAGATCCACGTTCGATTCCCAGCTTGAGTCACCGTCTGTGCTGAGTCTGCATGTTCTTCCCGTGTCTGCGTGGGTTTCCTCCGGGTGCTCTGGTTTCCTCCCACAGTCCAAAAGATATGCTGGTTAGGTGCACTGGCCATGCTAAATTCTCCCTCAGTGTACCCGAACAGGCGTCAGAGTGTGGCAACTAGGGGATTTTCACAGTACCTTCATTGCAATGTTAATGTAAGCCTATTTGCGATGCTAATAATCTTTTTTCTCCCCTTCTTGGAACAGCAGAGATCTGAAACCAATCATGTTGGGAAGGGTTAGCTCGAGTGATGCCACTTCTGGTTTCCCTTGCGTTGTGCCAATGCCCTCAAACCTTCATATAAATCATCATATCATCCAAAGTTGATAATCAGGCATAGCATTCCAATGAAGCAATATCTTTCAGTTCATGCTCAAATGCTGCATTAAATTTTGCAGTTCACATAACTATTTCGTACTTGTATGTCAATCATGCAAATTTTAAATTTGAAGAATCAGAATAGTATCGAAGATCGTTCATTGCACAAAAAAATCTTAAGCCATTTCTGCAGTCTAACTCATGTCCATGTCAATAAATCTTAAATCACAGCAGCCTGTAGCCATCAGTCCAAATTTAGCTCCTGTCTCCTTTTTGTCTTTGTCCTTTGGTAACAGTAATGAGTTGTACTTGTCATCACTTAAAGGGCAGACTTATTCAAAACTCCTTACCATCATCTCCCCTCTTCTCTCTGACATTTTCATTATTCAGACCTATAGATTCCCTGACACTTCTTCTCTGACCTTTGATCCTTCCTTTAGAGGCCACATTCAAACAGAACAACAAAACACGTTTATTGCCAACCCTGGTTTGTCTGTGATCGCTCATAAATGACCAAAGATCAGAGTTCCTTTTCTCAATCGACTGGCACTAATGAAAGATAAAACCTCCTTTTTCCTTCTAACGACTCCCTTTGCTCAATTTCAATGTAACTATCAGCAGAGACTCAGGCGCCCATGGCCAGGGCTCTGGCTGTGCTATACATCCACAGCACCAGTGAGACGCGTCAGCATTAGGTAGTTCGGTATTTACTCCTGTTAGCTTTCCTGTTGATTTATATTAAAGGTCTTTCAATTGATCGACAGAATGGCATAGAAAAGGAAGAACACTTGTGCTGTGCAACACAAATAGCAGAAACTAGTGTTTAACAGCATTGTGAAAGGTAGGGGCAGTTCATGGGACGACTGATCCATAGAGATCTAACCAAGTGAATTTGTATTTGGTAAATATTCAGCATCTCTGGATGTTTTTCTAAGAATTTGTTGATTTAACCAGAAAAGTCTAGTTTACATTAAATTTATTGACAATACAATATATTCAACGAAGATTTGACATGACATTGAACTGTGTGACTGAATTTTGATGCGATGAAGGGGTGTTCAGAAAAAGAAATGCCATGAAGTCATTTGATCATCTCTGCACTGTATAATTTAGTAAGAAGTCTCACAACACCAGGTTAAAGTCCAACAGGTTTATTTGGTAGCAAATAATAATTTATAATTTTAATGGTATAATTTAACCATTGTACTTACAACATTGAACTGACAAATGCTGAAAAGAACTCCTGATATTATCTAATGGTTTAATAGATCTACAGACATTGGTTAAGTAGGGAATCTGAACTAATGAATGTGCAATCAGACATTGGATGTTCTTTACATACTATGTTACACTTAATGGGAAAACAAGATGGGATAAGAGGATTTAAAATCAAGCACAAAATAGAAAATGGAATCATAGAACAAATCTTTGTTCTCGAGTTATATTTGTTTACCTGGTCTTCTCCTCATGTGTCTTCAACAATGAAAGAAAACACTGAATTTGTAATCCAAAACTTATGGCAGCATTCCCGATTACCCTGCTGAAGGTTTGGGGCAATTAACCAGATCTTTTTCAGCAAGGGTGCAAAAACTTGTAGGCACATTGAATGTATAGGCACCATGAATTATTCAGCTCAAGTTCTGTGGATGTGAAATGCTTTGAACTTCCAGAAGGTTTTTTTTCGCATTCCGGGGGAATACTCCACAAAGTCTCCAGGTTGAAACTGATAGACTCTGGTTTGCTATTAGAGAATTTAGTCCCTTTATCTGGTATCTAATGCTATAATCATAGAGAATTGTACAGTCGTTAAACATTATTAAAACTACTTTTCAAAATAACTTTGTGGAAATAATGTGTTGTTTACGAAACTTTAAAACAAAGCAAACTTATAGATCACATAGCATAGTGCAATCCTGCTGCTGTGTGTTACAAGCAATTCAACATTAAAAAATTATTAAATGATGAGTTAATACAACACATTATTGTAATACAACTCATTTTGCAGAAAAAATAATAACTGCTTAGTGTGACATTGGCTAGACGCTAATTGCTTTTATAGTGGATGTAGTGGGGTCATGGGCCAGTAGATCCCGCCACTCCGGTCTTGTACAAGTGATGGCAAGTACAAAGTAAACTTGCCTAAGTTGCAACAAGAAGAATCCCATTGAAACAAACATAAAAGCTGAAGAGAATAGTGAACATCTTCGCAATTTGCAGTAATTAGAATACACGGCAATGTAAAACAATAGGACACTGAGCTTTCTACACATAATACTCCACTGTGGGCACAAATTGGCTTTGGATAAACTGCAGAAAAACTGTGCCACGCTATATTACACTTGTTTGGATGAAAGTAAAATACATTGGCAGCACATGTAGAAGTTTTCACACAATCTAATAACCACCAGTTCAAAATCATAATTAGGTATATTCCAGAGATTACTTTACGTTCAGCAGCATTTGCAGAACAGTTTGGAACATGCTGCAATTAGCATTCAAAAATGATCTTCTGTAAGAATGATCGGTTGAGACTCATTTAAGTCCCTTTTAATGAGAATGCCCACAGTTTGTTTTGCCATCCTATTTCCATTTAGTGCACAATTCTTTTTACAGACCCTTTCAGCTTCCATCAGAGAACTACTGCACTATCTGCAAATGAACTGAAAGACTATGGCACTTTTCATCCACTAATTAAAGTGCTGTTTGCACCCATTGATCCAAATAACTTTTAATAAAAATTGGATTCTGGCTATTTCCTCACGCTTGTGTGATATTCTGCTTCTTTTGAGGCTCACAGCATGCATTATCAGAGCACAGTAGGACTGTTTACCCTGTCAATCACCTGTCAATCCTTACAGGGTTCGACAAACACTCCCTGTGGCTCGCCACTGTCTCTCAGAATACTGTAATTATCATTCTGGCATCTTCTACTGTCAATTCCATTTCAGAAACCCTTTCAAACATTTTGAAACCACCTTCCTGTTCCTCGACTTATTTGAGTGACTACTTTGCCTGCTATATTCTGAATCTGATATGGTGCTAACTGGAAGTGTTAATGTTTCCACTTGGAAAAAAGCTTATCTTAAACAGCCATGGCTCAAAGTGTTAATGCAGGCTACAAAGCTGCCAGATCGCGACACATCCAGCCACTGGGCTCCAAGTTGGGCGAGCGAACTCCCAGGTGCTGGCACTCGGTGCTGAAGCAGCGATCTACAATTAGTGATAATGCATGCGTTGTTTAGTCATTAGCAATTGCTACCTCCGCCAATGTTTTCCACGTCAGATTGTGGCACTTGGCACTCTCCTCCGTGCCTCTGGCTCACTCCTCCAATACATTCATTTATAAACAGAATAACAGTGTGTTTATTTCCCTTCCACAATCTGGCAGGGAAGGAAGTGTTGGTGGAAAATATGCAGCTTCTCACCAGGAATCCGGAGTGTTCCCTCACTCTCTTGGTTTTTCAATGGCACAGACATCAATCGCCCTTCTCCACAAAAGGCAAAAACTGGCAAACTTACCCACTCTTGACAATTATGTCTGATTCTTGGCAGTACTAGCTACTTTGGCCAGCTGATAAAACCTACGGTTAAATTGTGGCTGGTTATCTGCGTGAACTGTCTGACATTTGCGAAGCTCTGATTAGTACTTCCTGAACCACAATGCTTATGCTTATTGTTACAGACCAAATTGTCCAGGAACCTCCCTGTCTCTTTCAGGACAATTCCATCCATGTTCTTCAAGCTAAGAGTGTTTCTTGTGTGTGCAGATAAACTAAGGAGCAAGACTATTATAGGTCTCTATGTTAAAACTAAAAGCAAGCACTTACTTATAGTCAGGATTACCTCTGGTTGTTAGACTAGCACTGGAGTAAACCCAGTGATGTAAATGAACAACACACATGCCACTGAAATTGTCAAACGTCTCGCTCAGTGCGAGTTGTAATGGGTGCCTCTGATGCAAATTAATCATTGGCAAAGCCAAATTGTCATCTTTGCTGCCTGTAATAGTGAAAGGCCCTGGCACAGCTTCACCAAGGAGATTTTGTTCAATTGTGCCACTGTAGTTTGTAACTTCTGAGGAACAGCTTTCACTGGAAAAGGAGCATTAAGGACATGTATTTCTTACTGAGGAGGAGATGTGGTGGTCATTCCTGGCAGAATGACCACCACAAAATTACTCTAGTCAATAGAAATGGACCAACATTTAACAACATTCATTTTGCAGCATTTGGTCTATTGTTTAAATATATAGAATCATAGAGTCCCTGCAGTGCAAAAGGAGGCCATTTGGCCCATCAGGTCTGCACCGAACACAATCCCACCCAGGCCCGATTCCGGTAACCTCACTTATTTACCCTGCTGATTCCCCTGACACTAGGGTCAATTTAACATGGCCAATCAACCTAATCCGCACATCTTTGGATTGTGGGATGAAACCAGAGCACCCGGAGGAAACTCACACAGACATGGGGAGAATGTGCAAACTCCACACAGGCAGTCACCTGAAGCAGGAATTGAACCAGGGTCCCTGGCACTGCATGTGCAGAACAATTTCGAATAAAGGGCTTAATGGGCACACAAATTAGAGATTCATCCATCCTTTAACCTTGTGACTTAGGACATTCTCCCATGATGTAATGTGTGTGTGCTGGAGTGTTAGAGTTACATCCTTTGGTTAGAATGTTAAACTAAGGCTCCAACTACTACCTGAGTGCTTCAAGTGGTTGCTGAAGAGCTCATTGGCACTATTCAAAGCAAGGCAGGGAGTTTTCCCTCAGCAAAACGTTATAAAAGCATATTAACTAATTACTGGTGGTAAAGTTAATAAAATATATAAAAAGCATCATAAATAAGTAAATAATTTAATTAAATAATCAGATTGGCAGTAGTAGCCTGGATGAGGAGTTCTGAGAATGCTTTCAGGATAGCTTCATTGAGCAGCACATCCAGGAAGCAGCTTTTATTACACTGGGTATTGTGTAATGTGACAGAATTAATTAATGACCTCAGAACAATGGCACCCCTAGGTAGCAGCGATCGCAATATGATTGAGTTTTACATCCCATTTGAAAGGGAGGAGAGTGGATCGGAAACTTATATTTTAAACTGAAAGGCAACTATGTGGGCATGAAAGTTGAGCTAGCAGAAGTGAACTGGGATTCTAGGCTAGGGGACAGATCAATGGGTTGAATTTTCTGGCCCTTCCCGCTGACGGGATCTACCCATTCTGCTGATGGCGGGTGGCCCACTGTGGCGGATTCCCTGCCAGCGTGGCCGGCAAACAACAGAAAAGCTATTGACATTGGCGGGACCTGAAGATCCTGCCGCGGCGAGCTGCCTCCGCCACTGGAAGACATGCTGCTGGAGGCGGAGAAGCAGTGACAGGCATTTAAGGGGATCTTCCCCACTATTCTCCAAAGTGTAAAAGTTACAGTAGGGGTATAAAGATATGCTAACAACATTGTTCAAGGAATGTTGCTGCACGCCATTATTTGGCATTGCACTACACTTTCAAATGAGGTGTTTTGATATGATAAGATGCTGTCTAAATGCAGATATTTTTTATTGATAGAACCTGCACGGGAGGAGGCAACCTTTTGACAAAGGGGATGTGTGTTTGACATCAGCTACATTATCAGTCAGCTTGCCATTTTTGGTGAAGGAGCTGCAAGTTTCCAAAATAAAGAGAAAATCCCTTTAAAACAGAATCAAGGGGATAAAATAATCACCAAAGATCAAAACTTAGAAGAATACAGCCCCTTCAAAAGCAAATGTCCAAATTGTAACTGTTTATCTATTAATAGCTCACAGTTAATGAACAATCGGCATTTAACATTTACAGGTTTTTTTTTAAACTTAACATGGTTTTATTCAGCAATGGGTCAGGAATTTTGTGTATTAACATAGTTTAAGGGTTTTCATGTCTACAATAAGTCTTACCTAAAATTCATCTTACATAGATTATTTTCCTCAAAATGGGTTATAAGCAAGTGATTTGGAAAACTTTTCCACCAATAGGGAATATGACACTAGGGAGTTATCCAATAACATCTTTATAAGAAAGAGATAATTTAAAGGAAAAATAAAACAGCATTTATATAGCCCCTTTCACTATCTTATTATGTCTTAAAATGCTTCACAGCCGATGAAGTACTTTTGAAGTGTTGACACTGTTGTGATATAGGAAAACATGGCTGCCAATTTGCACATAGCTTGCCCACACAAACAAAATGAGGCATTATTTTAATGAGAATATAAACATCCTCATTAACATGGTAGATAGAGGAATTTCATATGAATGCATTAACGTGTTGATTGCTTTGACCCGGGCAATTTCAAATTCTAACTGAATATTTCTCACTTTCTTATTCTAATGGCAGGGAGAGTCCTTCAGAAGTGAATGCAAGTTGTTTGTATTGTTGTTGTGTTGATTTGTACCAGTTTTACACTTATTGAAAATACAAGCCGCTACAGCACAGGCCAATCCTGTACAAGAAGATGGCAGGAATGGACAGAACCCCCACAACTGTACACAGATTTACTAACAAATTAGTAAATGTAGAATATGTGAGGAGAAAATGTAAACATTAATGTACCAATATCAGGCTAATAAACTTATAAATTTAACATAACCAAAATGATCTGGTGTAATAGTTAGCAAGCATGTTAACGCATTCATATGAAATAGCTATTTCAGCAAAAACATTGCACTTCAATTGAGCGTTAGTTTTAAACAAATCAACCCCTTAAAATAACAGAGGAGTTTGAAATTAATGAATTATGTACATGCTCCTAATACCATTTAGCACAAATTCAAATCTAACGTGTCTATTAGTCCAAAGGTGAGATTTTCTGGCCATGCTCGACCGAAAACCGGAACATCCCACCCAAGGTCAACGTACCTTTCTATGGTCCACCCCCTGCCCGCAACGATTCCTATAGCGGGCGGGTGGGGAAAATTCAATTTTAAATTGAACATTTGTTATTTGAACAATGTCTGGCTCACCATGTAACCCTATCAGTAACAGGTCTAGCTTTTTTTTGCTGCTGTACTGATAGTAACACAAGCAACATAATGTGCTGCACTAGAATTATGTAGTACAGATGAAAAGGGGCAAACCTTGAAAATGAGGAAATCACATTGAGTTCAATGTTGTGAATATAATGTCAGCTCTGCTGAAGAGTCTGTACCCTAATCCTTAACATGTCTTTTTCTCTAGCTGCTGACAAGCTTGCTGTACATTTCCAGAATTTTGTTCATACTTCAGAATTCCAGGTTAGCATTTTTGTATTATTTGAATTGCGCAAATGTGAAGTGTTTCTCATCTTCAATATCTCAGGTTTTCAAAGATAATCAACAATGTTTTGTGCAGGCGTCTCCTGGCCTTGTCGGCAAGCAGATCATGCTACATGACATCACTTGACACATGCAACACAGACACACTTGACAATGTGTTAATTTGTACATCTGTTGCTCGCCTGCAGCCTTAACACAATAAAAACTATTTCGTTTAAAAATGACTTTTTATAACTCAGATTTTTCCTCCACACATCCATCCCTGCAGTTCAATTTTGTTAAAAGTATATCCTTATTCCTTTTCTGAAGGATAAATAGAAAGTATTTCAGATATGTAGCTGCCAGAGTAAAGCTGGTAACCGGAAAGATAGGAATCTGTCTCTCAGTTTCCACTCCTGAGTTGCAAATGGACAGCTTTCATGGTGCTTAGCACTTACTGTCTGAGTTACTTGCTGGCTCTTGACCGTGCTAGATTGAATTACCATGCAAACAAGCTGCCATTTTGAAATGCCCTCTGGATTTCATTTTAACATTTCACACAGGGAAAACTGATCAGGCAGCCACAAGACAACGAATGGAATTATCTCCCCATAAATTGAAGCAACTGCCTTTACTTTGGAAGGCTAAACAGTTTCCACCACAGCTCCACTTTATGAATTAAGAATCACAATATTTCTGCGGCAAGTAAATATCCTCCCGCATTTTAAAGTTTTCATTCAATTTCAAAAATGAATTTCTTTGATGCTGGAATAAATAGCAATTCTTTCCGATGATTGCTTGACCATCGACTGGAAGCAGACACTGAAGGAGAATTTTTCATTTTCACACTGAATGCAAATTCCCTTGGAACTACAGTATTGGTTTTCCTCGGGTTAATCTTCTCTGTGCATTTCTTCATTATAGTCAAGGTATAATGGCATTTCCTCAACAAACAGGCAATTCATCTGCATGGTACCTTGACACATCTTTGCCAATTCAATAAGCCAGCCCTTAATTGCTTCATGTCAAGCCACTGAAATGTATTTCCAAAGTCAGCAGTTGAGAGATTATACGGAGATCCACTGCCCTTGAGTTCTTTATATCATTTTCCACAACTCTGACTCTTAAGACCACCTCCACCACAGTGCTGCTATTGCAGTTCTACTCGCTATTCATGCCACTATTGCGGAAAGCGTAATGCACATTTTGTATTACCTAATGCAAATTTGGCACTGAGATCATGGTCCAGATTTGGCATCAAATTTCGCACATTTGCAAGCACAGAACTTGTGATTTTGTTTTACTCCCCATTGTAGATTTCTGAAATGAATCCAGTCACAGATCAGATCAACTTTATTTAAATCCTCTTGCCAAATGTATCCAATTCCATGTACACTTACTGCTTTCAAAAGGAATCAGCCACCTACATAGCCTCATTATCTAATAAATGATGGCCCTTTTGTCAACAGTGCTGCTGCTGAGTGCTTCCCTGACATCAATGACAAAGCTGCAGTATAAATACAGCTACCTCTGCAAGAGTCAACAAGAACATGGGCTCAAGTAGAATATGGCCACTGGAAGTGCAGCAAATCGCCTCAATACATTGTTTCCCCAGGACCCTCTAGAGACAGCAGTGCACATGAGGTGACTGAAAACCCTTCCTGCCATTATCCCCCATTTTAATGCTCACTGGAAGCCTGAATGCTCAGTCCATCCTGTGTAGGTCAGCAATGCAATTGTTAAATTGAGGAAGATCCAGAGCCGGAAAAGGAAATTGTGATCCATGTCTTTTGCACAATTGTGCTTGCACAGTGTTTCCCATTGTCAGTGGTGCTGTGGAAGCTAAAGGGCCACATGCCACAGCACCCGCATCTCCAATTTCCACTTGACTCTTTTCCCTTTGCCAGTTTTTTCCTTTCCTCCTTTCTCCCTTGCTCCTCTCCAGAATTCATGTTCCACTAGGTTCCACAGATATTAGGCAGCCTCAAGAACCTTCCCAAAGTGTCCATTGTTCATGGCTGAACCATGACAATTTTAGCAGCTCTTATGACTGGTGGCGTGGAGGGAGGTGGCATTTCGTTGGATTCTGATGCTACCCTTCCTTCCCCAATGTTCACAACTGATGCACGTCAGGCACACATCACTGAACTGCAATCAGGTATAGGAACCTTAAGTGTGTTTTGCACTCACTGATCCAGGAGCACTAAGACCAACTGTAACCGTTTAGCTCCCATTGAAATCAGCTAAGTTTGCACAGACCAAGGCCAAAGCCTCCCTAAGCACTGGAGAAATGTACTGAGCTATCAGGAGAACCTGGCGATCCTGGATGCAAAAGGAGTGGTCTAACGGTTAAAATTATACAAGCGAAAGAGAAGATTAGCTAGCTTGGCAAAGACATGGACTGAAGCCGGGACCCTTTGGGTCTGTATTGTTCTGTAACGGACTGAGTGGCATATTCATAGAGCAAATCATTTTAGGTTCATGCTTTGTAGTGATCTTCATTGCAGCTTGTTTTATTATAAACATTGATAAGTGAAAAGAAAAACAAGTACCCATGTTATAAACCAAAGATCTGAACAGTCTTCGAACAGCAGAATTAAAGCCAAGAGAGTGTGTAATATAAAGTTTGTACAATGCATCAGAATGCAACCTCAGAAAGCTCCATTTCAAGCAGGGCGGTCGCGTAAAGAAGGACATTCAACCTCCTGGCCAACCCAACAATAAGAGCTACTTATTCCACACACAGTTATGCTTAAGTGTTAATTAAATAATCATTTCAATCTGAAATTATAGTGCTCTCACCCTGAAATCTGCATATTCTCTCTGCTTCTATCCGGGAGACAACAGCATCCAAAGAAAAAAAAATTAATGCTAACATTTTGTGCAAAGTTCCCACCATCCTCTACAGAAAGCTTTGTTACATCTTGGGTTAAGCATCCAGGCACAAGACAAAGATGCAGCCAACTCGACTTCCAGTTCAGTTTTCCCATCACCAAGTGACCTAGGTTACATTCTGACCAATACAGAATAAATTGAATTTCTTCAGCATTTTGTGAGGATTAGAAGCAATTGTTAGCCCGCAATGACTTTTTACCCTGGCTCCTTTCCTAGCAGTGTATTCTGCCACTCCACAGAAAAAATTCAGATGGTCTAAGACACAGAACAAACACAACTTGAATTGAGCCTTTTTTCATCAATTTGAACTGTAGGAGGGGAAGCAATCAACCTTTCTTCCTGCTTTTCTCTGCTATTCAGTTACTTCAAGGTTTAATCTTTCTCTGGGAGAAGGGAAAAAGTTGCTTCATTGTGTGGTCCTGCAAAGATTTATTTCTTTCTGGCCTTTATCCTGAGCTTGTTTATTCCTCTTTTCTTTTCGATTTTAATCAAGATGGTTTCACCCAATTTCAGAGTCCGCTGAATGAACTTTCTTGTCACTCACAGATGTTCCCTTCATGGTTCTCCACGGATTTTCTTTGCTCGACAGAATGTTGGTATTTCTTTGACATGGCTCTTTGCCTTTAGTACTTCCTTCATCAGCATTGAGCTCTGTCCCGAACACAGGGCCATCTAATCGGGTGTGTTATATCACCATGTATAAAGGCTTTCAAGGTTAATTGCTTAACTAACCATTGATGGTGTAACTGGTTAACATATCACCATTACCTAAGGGTTGGATGCTATGGGGAGCTACCACCTGGTGTTGCTGAGTGCAATCACCCCCTGCTCCACTGGCTAATGGACTGGAGTGGGCTATCCCAATCCAGTATCGCATCCCACCCCCGCACCCCGCCCCCCCCCCCCCCCCCCCCCCCCACCCAGGAATAAGAAGTCACTCCTCAGAGAAGGGCCAGCCATTAGCGCTGTAATCCCAGCAGCATTAGGCGGGCATGATGGCCACTGCTGGAAGCAGAGGCAGTCCCTAATGGAGACCGTCACAGGAACGGATGCCAAGGTAAGTAGGAGGAATTTTGCAGTGGTCAGGGTGACAGGCCCCAGCGAGGAGGTTGAAAGGGGTGGGGGGGGGATCGGCTTGAGAGGCCAGTGGGAGGTTAAAGAGGGTAGTGTGATCCTGGGAGTGCTGGGGGAAGGTACCTCTGATTGACATAGGGAGGTGCGAACAAATTCCCACCCGCCTTGTCCAACAACAGTTCACATCGCTAAAGCTGCCGGGTTACCCCAGGTGTGGGTTTACCTCCACCGTGGGAAACAAATGCCAGGAGTGGGATAAATCTCTGAAGTGACCATTAATTGGCCACTTAAGAACTTCAATAGGTCCAAGGGCAGACTGCTCAACACCTCCACTATTTGTTTTCAAATGGCCCAGAAAAAGTATCAATAAGTGGCGTAATAACTCAGCATGGTAAAACACCAATGTTTTATGTCATTGAGCAGTTTAATGTGACATGATGTAGCAACCCTCACCTCCATGTTTTGCCCTGTTTCTCCTACAGTTGCTGATGCAAGTTCAGGCACGGTTCCATGGACAGTGGCTGCCATCGAATGTCTGATCCACGTGGCCATTCTTCATGTGTGAATCGAGATGATAAATGTTGACCATCTGTTTGACAATGTAGGGCACCACAGACTGACCCAATCCTACTTTGACTCCATGTCTACATATGCACACTTTGCATCAGGATTCTCTGAACTGAGATCAGGATTAGACCAGGCCTCCTTCTTCGAGGTACTGAGGCCAAATATGACATTTAACAGGCACCTCATATGAACACACCTAAGTGATCAGAATCCAGGGATTAAAGTTTGGTGCATGCTCCTTATAGCTCAGTTTAAAACTAGTTAATGTATTTACAAATTGAACTGTGTGGTAAAGATTCAGTCCCAAATGCCATTGAGTTCTTAATCACATGGAGGTACCAAATGAAGTTTGACTATTTTCTGGTGAGTGGTCCAATATTGGCATGAACCACGACGTATCATCTAAACTGCTTCTGAATCTTAAGCATATGGCTCGGAGTGAGATCAACACAACAATTCCCCAAAAATAGGCACCAAGTAACAGTAGTAAAATGAGGCCAAGAGGCATTGCTGAAATATTTAAATTAAGCTACATTTGCCTTCCTACGGTCACATTTTTAATCTAGGTTTATCAAGATACTGGCTAATCTACATTTTCTCCGACCACAAACGCAATACTTGGGAGAAAGGAATTTCAGATCAATTGATCGAATGGTTAGTAATGCAACTGCTTATTAACCACACCGATCCTCAACATAACTGGACAAAGGGTTCGCCTGAATGCTTGCAGGTTAATACATTCAGCAGGGAGTACCGAAAACCAATTTTCATGGATGCATTAAAGTCCTTAAGAAAAGAAAATTCTTGTACCTCGTAATTGTTACTCTTTCAAAGAGTCTCTGCAAGTGGTTTCAAATCCTCAGAAAATAAGAAGTGGCCAATTCCTTCCCCCACCCCGACCCCCATCAACCTCTCACAAATAATTTCTTACTTTTTTTTGAACGTGGCTTTAAAAGCCAAAGTTAAAATCTCTTGTTCTTACGTATCCTACTTTTGTTGCTTGAATTCTTAAAACCTTTAGAAGCTGTGAGGATATACTGCCTTTAGAAGCAAAAACAAGATCTCCACTACAGCAGCACCACTTCCCGGCATAGACTGACTGCCCATACTCGTGCACACTGATGTAATAGACTGATACAAATAAAAGGCAGAATGGAAGGTACAAAACAGCAAACAAGGCGCTGCATTCCTAAAGCAAGCTCTCCTTTACCAAGCAGCACTCTGTGACTGGACTCTTTGTTTTTTTTTAAATTTAAAAAAAAAGCTGAGGGCAGGAAAAAAGAAAGGGGGAAAAAATGGTGTCACTTTCTGTCATAGTCTATTTGTCTTTGCAACTTGTGTGTTCATTTACAAGCAGGACATTTGTCCAAAGTAGAAGAAGGAAAAAGGTAATCATAAATGGCCAGGCTAGGCCAGCTAAATATTACATTCACATGTGGGAGGATGCTGGTAAAGCTGCTGCCTGGCCACGGATACCAGAGCTGTGTGGAAAAAAAATTATTCAATCAGTAAAGTTAATGACAAACTTGAAGTAGGCCCCAATGAGGACAAACCAGCTTTTGTCCTGTTGGGGGCTGGAGAAGAATAATACTCTAATACAAGCTTAGCTGCTACTTTTTACTCTGATGTTCACTTCTAAGACGTCTCCTATGTAGAGAAGAGGAGATAGCTATCATCAGAAATGATGCATTCATTATACTGGAAGTGGGGCGGGGCGGGGGGGGGGATACCGAATGTTACAGTGTACAATGGTGCAGAGAGTCTCACATCTCATTTACATTGAGAACAGGCATCCAATTTGGTATAGGTATTTTGCTGCTGCATTGCTGAGGAAATGATTCTCCATTTACACTGTGCACTGGCAAAGGGGGTTTTCCAGTGTGCACGTGCAAGTCAGTCAACTTCCAGTGAGTGCATCATCTTAGCTGGTGTGAAGGAGCACTGATCATCTCTCACATACTGTAGAATGTTAACATGAGACACTTTTTGCCTGAGATCTGGTGGATGTAAAAATTCCCCCAGCATTATTTGAAGAAGAGCAGGGGAGTTCGAACCACAGAAAAGTTACAACACAGAAAGAGACCATTCAGCCCATTGTGACTGTCCTGGCCAAAAAAAGAGAGGAGCTAGCTGCTCATTTAATCCCACTTTCTAGCACCTGCTCCGTAACTTGCAGCTTACAGCACTTCAGATGGAGATCCAGGTATCTTTTCAATCAGTTCAGCATTCCTGCCTCAACCACCAATTCAGGTAGTGAATTCCAGACGCCCATCACCTTCTGGGTGAAAAGGTTTTTCCTCACGTCCTCTTTAATCCTTCTAACAATCACCTTAAACCTATGCCACCTCGTAACTGGCCCCTCAGCTAGGGAGAAACATCTTTCCTGTCTATCCTTTCTAGGCCCCTCAGAATTTTGTACCCCTTAGTCAAGTCACCCCCTCAGCCTCTTCTGTTTTAGGGAAAACAACCCTTGCCTATCCAATCTTTCCACATAGCTGCCATTTTCAAGCACTGGTAACATTCTTGTAAACCTCCTCTCAATTCTCTCCAGAGCAATTATGTCCTTCCTGCAATGTAGAACAGAACTTAGAACAATATTCCAGCTGCTCAATCTTTGTCCTTTTCCACAACTATGCTAAATGTAACTGTGTTGTGGCCACTATCCCTAAAATGGTCCCCTACTGCTACTTCATCCACTTACTCAGTTTCATTTTCTAAGACTAAACCTAGAACAGCACCCCCTCTCATTGGCTTATGTGCTGGTTCAAAAAGTTCTCTTGAATGCAGTTCAAGAATCGTGTGTCCTCTGTGCCCTTCACACTGTTCATATCTCAATTGATATTAGGATAGTTGAAGTTCCCAACTATTACTGTTTGATAGTTTTTGCTTACATATTTTCTCTTTTAGCTCCTTCTCACTATTCAAGGGTCTAAAGTACACTCCAGCTGTGTGGCTGCCCCTTTTTTATTTCCAAGTTCAACTTATGTGGCCTCATTTGATGCTTCATTTAGTATATCATTCCATCTTACAGTTGTAATCGATTCTTTAACCAGTAATGCTAAACTCTCACCTTCCTCTTCACCCTGCCTGAAAACTCTGAATCCAGGGATGTTGAGCTGCCATTTTTGCTCCTCTTTGAGCCACATTTCCATCACAGCGATGATATCACGCTGTCATGTATCTATCTGTGCCCTCAACTCATTGATTTTGTTTGCTATACTCCTTGTATTTACACATATATTCCTGCACTGAACACTTTTTAACCTGTGCTTCTTCTGTATTTCAGAGTCACTGGCCACAATCTTACCACTGTTCACACCCCATCCCGCCACAGTGAACGGAAGAGATTTCACTGGCTGCCAAAGTCTCCAAGCTGGCTGCAGCAGGAGCATGGTGTGAATGGCAGGTAAGATCGTGCCCACTCACTAACTTTCTATTTCCAGCTCTCTGTTTCGAATTTGCCCTCAGCCACCCCACCCCCTCTCTCCCCAACCAATCTAGTTTAAACCCTCATCAATAGCACTAGCAACGATATTCATCCCAGTCCCGTTCAGGTGTCGACCATCCAGCTTATACAGGTCCCACCTTCCCCGGAACTGGTCCCAATGATTCGGAAATCTGATCTCTCCCCTCTTAACCCAGCTTTCCAGCCACGTGTTTAATTGTTCACTTCTCCCATTTCTATATTCACTAGCATGTGGGACTGGGAGTAATCCTGAGGTTACTGCTTTAGATATCCTGCTTTTCAATCCCTTTCCTAGCTCCAAAAAATCTTCTTTCAGGACCTTGTCCTCTTTCTTACCCACGTCATTGACACCAACGTGGACCACAACCTCTGTAACCACTCTGTGACATCCTTGACCCCGGCATCAGACGGGCAATATACCATTCTGTCATCACATCTGGGACCACAGAAATGCCTGCCTTTCTCCAACTAATGAATTCTGGCCTATGGTGTGATCACTACCGAAGCCGGAAGTGCAATTTTGTGCAGCTGGTAATCCTTCCTGCACATGTGTCATCTAGGAAAATGGCAGTGTCCAAGACTTCCCACATCCTACAGGACACGTATGACCAAGCTGCCCTGCCATATCTTAACTTTATTTCACTTTGGTTTAATATATTAACTTCACTTGGCCTTAACTTAATAAACCTTACAACTATTGATAAACCTTACTAGCACTGAAAAGTCTGACTAATACTTAACGTGGTTTACGAGTTGCAATAAATCTTACTTGAAGGATCTTTCTTATTTCTCCAGTGCACCGAATTCCCACATGGACCTCATTTGCTACTCACTCAGTTTCTGTCCCACTCAGGCATAGTCTCCTGTCTTCTCGTGTGTCCCTTACTATCCAGTGCTATCCCCATGTCCTAGCTAATGATTAACCCACATTATTCATCATGTTTGTGGGGCATCATTGTGTGAAGATTCTGTGTCAAGTTTTCCTGCATTATAACAGTGTCTAAAGTACTTCACTGGCCACGAAGCAGTTTAGAATACTTTGAAGATGTGAAAGACACAATATAAATGTAAACGTTTTCCTACAGGGGTTTTTTGTTGGTGATCTCAGTGTAAAACTTCACATCCATAAGCACTTCATTTTTTTCCCCTGAATTATCACTTTTCTCTCCTATTATTCTCCAGATCTATCTCCTCCTCCCTGAACCTCCATTGCGGCACGGTAGCACAGTGGTTAGCACTGCTGCTTCACAGCTCCAGGGTCCCGGGTTCGATTCCCGGCTCGGGTCACTGTCTGTGTGGAGTTTGCACATTCTCCTCGTGTCTGCGTGGGTTTCCTCCGGGTGCTCCGGTTTCCTCCCACAGTCCAAAGATGTGCGGGTTAGGTTGATTGGCCAGGTTAAAAATTGCCCCTTAGAGTCCTGGGATGCGTAGGTTAGAGGGATTAGCGGGTAAAATATGTGGGGTGGGATTGTGGTCGGTGCAGACTCGATGGGCCGAATGGCCTCCTTCTGCACTGTAGGGATTCTATTCTATTCTATTCTAAGCGTGTTTCATTCGACAAACACTGGTCCCATTGCCCCGCCAAAAAACCAGTGCTGTTGGTAATTTCCTCATGAGTTCTCCTGATTGTCCACTATAACTCCAGCAGATAATTTGTTAATGCAACTTTACAGCAGCCAATCAGGAGAATCCGTGAGGAAGTTCCAGCAAGAGTGCCGGCACAACCAAGTTTAATCCTGTTGTCAATCTGGTATCGTCTTTACCGGTTTTATAGTTATTGTCCATTTACAGGATAAAATGCTCTGGCAATTCAGTTAAATATCAAATGATTTTCATTTTTCCGCTTCCAATTACCAATTATTTGTCTATAGTTTTAGTGCTTTGAATGTGATACAGTGAGCTGCAGATTCTAGATGTGCAGATCCTGGCAGCTACTCATGAGACGCAACTGACACATTGTGCCTTTAACTTATTTCAACTCTCCTATTAGCTACTCTGTCACACAGAAAAAAGAACAGATATCAGTACCTCTTTCTTCTAATAGATTCCAATTCACCTCCCTCCCTGACCCCTAGTGACAGATTCTTACTGTCACCAATGGAGTGAATGGATAAAATCAGTGAACCACGACAATTTCGTCGTAGACATGTCGTATCTGGTGACCACTGAATAGTAGAAGCATTTCTTATGTAGACTATTTCTAGCAGTTGTTTAAAGGCATTCCAAAAAAAGAGAGCGTGGAGGCAATCTCCGCCATCCTTGGCAGCTCCATTTCTACATTCCAGGCTACTTCCAACAGTAAAATCCAGGCTAATGTTTCAAAGAGACATTACAAGTTCAGAGATCCACTAATGTGATAGGATTTGCGATATAACGAACAAGGGGAAATAATCACAACACTGCACTCAATTGAGTAGAGCCTACATGATGCCAGCTACATCGAAAACTTATTGATACATTAATTAAAATCAACCAATAGAAACTGCTTACTCAGCAATATTTACAGAGCAAGTGCTTCCAAATGACTTCATTGTATTCACTTCCTAATACAGAAACATCAGGGAACAAGGTGGAGAGTGGGTAGGTCGGAGGAGGTTACTGAAACAACTGTACATATTCATACATCAGACATTCGAACATCCAGCCCGATACCTGCTGAATTGTAAGCTCTGAAATCTCACAGGAAGATATACATGGAATACAAAGCACAAAGGACTCCGAACAACAGCACTGCCACATTTAACATTACTTTCAGCCTAAATATGCTGTGCAGGACCCAAGTTGAAATTCAATGACAACTCCAACCGGATTCTGGGAATCTTCAGCTGGTGGTTAAAAGGGCAAAAGAATCAAGATAATTTGTTAATACTTCTATGATGGAATTGTCATGGTGGTATAATGTCAGGGATTGTATTTTATCAGCTGTTTACACAGAACTGTCCCTTTACACGATTCATTATGTCACTGCACACTGAATATGCCTCCAGTATAAAAACAGCTGACTATTTGCTCTGTGGAAACACCACTATAAAAACCTGTAGCAGATTCTGTAAGTGTTTTCCAAACAGGTGATTTGGTAATCTAAACATCTGATCTAAATATTAACAAAAAAACTGCTCTCTGCAGTTTTCATTTGCAATCAGAAACTCAGACCAACCACTTTCTGTCTGAAACCTCACCTTTGCCACGTGCTCATAGACATAAAGCTGAGGCAACCAGCAGCAATGAATGATTTCTTGTAATTTCCTCCTCTGTCAGAAACATTGAGAAGGTCATGAGACCAAGTCACGATAGATTGCTACCCTACAGGAGATAGCTGACTGGAACCCAATCACCAATCATTCACAGAGTCAGTCCAGTTTCCTGAGTGCAGCGTGGTGGGAGTGTTAAAGGTGCCGGCATTAGGATACGTGTTAAACAGAGAATCCCTCTGTTCTCTCAGGTGGACTTGGCCTCACAGCGCCAGGGACCTAGGTTCAATTCTCAGCTTGGGTCACTGTCTGTGCGGAGTCTGCATGTTCTCCCTGTGTCTGCGTGGGTTTCCTCCGGTATCCTCCCACAGTATGAAAGATGTGCAGGTGAGGTGCATTGGCCATGCTAAATTCTCCCTCAGTGTACTCGATCAGAGTGTAGCGATTAGGGGATTTTCACAGTAACTTCATTGCAGTGTTAATGTAAGCCTACTCGTGACACTAATAAATAAACTTTCAACTTTAAATGATCCCGTGGCATTATTTCGAAAAGGGAAGGGGAGTTCTCACTGGTGTGCCTGGCCAATATTCATCTTTCAACCAATATCACAAGAAACAGACTCTGTGGTCAATGTCACAGTGTTGTTTGTGGAAACTTACTGTTTAATTTACTCAAGTTGATTGCCTTGTTTCCAACAGCATAGCAGGGACATTTCAGAAAAGTACATTAGTTGCTGTAAAGCACCTGGGGATGTCCTGGCATTGTGAAAGATGCTATATCAATTCAAGTTATTTTCCCCTACCCCCTCGTTAAAATGATAACATTATGGAGAACGGTTCCAAAATGAGGGACTTTATTTATGTGGATAGACTGCAAAAGCTGGGAATATTGTAATGCTTAAGATGAGTGACCTGGACAGAATAGACAAGGAGAAACTGTTCCTATTAGCAGAAGGGTCAAGGACCAGAGGACATTGGTTCTTTGGCCATTCATCTTAAATCAAAGGTGACAAGAGGAAAAATCTTTTTATGCAGTGAGTGGTAACGATCTGGAATGCACTGCCTGAGAGTCTTCTAAAGCAGATGCAATTTTTGCTTTCAAAGGGTAATTGTTTAATCATCCAAATACAAAGAAATTGCAGGACTATGGGGAAATAGTAGGGAAGCAAGACTAACTGAGTTGCTCATGCAGGGAACAGGCATGGATACAACGGCCCAGATGATCCCCTTCTGTGTTGTAACCATGCCATGATTCTATGATATTATGATGAGTCGGAATTGCTTTCCATATGAACAAGAATTAGAAAATATCCTGATTACTCTGAAGTTCAAAAGCTCTAGCCTGGGAAAAAACTACATCACTAGATTCACGAATGCGGGCTGCTATTCAAACACGGTAAAAATAAGTCTTCCCGTCAGCTGACTTTAAAAAAAAATTGACCAACAACATTTGGGTTGCTCCTGGTTACATGAAACCTGCAGTTGGGAGCTAATGGCATGAAAATGGACAAAACCTAAAATTCAAGTCACTATTATGCGCCATTGCGCTTCAGCCACCCAAAGCCTCATCTTCCTCAACAAACTGCTGTTCTACTCCATTAGTAATCTATGGCAGTTCTCTCGATTTCCTACCATAACGTCAACAAAAGCTCAACTCTTTATGCCGCTTTTCTGGGATTTGGAACTGGAGATCAGGGAATCACTGTAGAAAGTAGCTCATAGTCTTTATTTGTCTTCCAAGTTGGTTAACTATCCATTCCCTCAGGAGGCCCTCTTTCACAGGTGGATCATTTTTCAATCCCTCCCCACTCCAGCCCCTATTAACTCTCTGCTCTCCTGAGAATATCAATCTATGTTGCAGCATGATTTCATAGGCATAGCCTAAGTAAACATCCTACTAATAATCATCTGACTCCTCACCCTAGTAGCAAGACACCTTAGCATAGTAACTATTGGACTCCTCGTCCTGGTAACTATCGAACACAAGGACTGCAACAGTTCACCAACATCTTCTCAAGGTCAATTAGTGATGTATAGTAAATGCTGGGCTAGCCATCGATGCCTACAGCCAGTGAAAGAATTAGAAAAAACAAACAGACACCTCTTTCAATCACAATGGCACACCTCATCCCAGCAAACTTCCAACACCACGTCCTCGTAACCATTGATACATTTTCTTAGTAACCATTGGATATCTTGGACATATCTAGTAACAATGGAACACATTGTCCTACTTGGTCTAATCAGACATGACTGGAGGAAGCTGCTGTTTTATATGGGCAGTTGCTTCTGTGAACCACAGATGTACAATTCCCCCCCCCCCAACCCTGTGACAACAGCAAGAGGTTGGTTGAGGGCAGCACTTGCGTTAACATTAGGCACTTGCTTGAGTAACCAATAGATACCTTGTTCTGGTAATCATCAGACATCTTGCCCTAGTAACCAACGGATATGTCACACTAACAGCCATCAGATACCTCATGCAAAGTAGCGTCTTGGTGTTTACGAGTATGCACAGTGAGTATTGGCAGAGTTGCTCAGCTGTGTGTGACAGCCAAGCCTGACCCTATCATCACCTGATGTTCACACACATGCACTTTGTCGCTAGTTCACCAGTTAACAGGATTTGTTATCATATTAAAAACAGCAATTATGTATTGCAATAATTTTAATGAAGAACTGTAGTCCTGTTATAACAGCAGAGATTATATTTCATACAAATGTCACTGCTAAAAATCGGCTGCTTAGCGTATAAAATAAATACAATCTATAAAAATTACATTGCAATAACCCATGCAGTAATGATTCTGTATGAGTCTTCAAAACAGCCAGCAGGTCAATTATAAATTTATGCTCTAAATATCTATTTTTTTTCAGTTACAACACTGAATATTGATCAACATTAGAACCCAGAGTATTTATCTCTACAGTCAGAGAGCATAGGAGCTCATTCATTGTTCCAGGTGAACTTGGATAATTCAGCACAAACCAAGTACTAAACCCAAGGATATTTCTCTTCTCGGGACAGAACAGACATTTACTTGAGCTGTTCTGACAAAATGTTAGCAGGTCTGTTCGCTCCACAGATGCCGGTTGGCCTGCTGTATGTTTCTGTCTTTTTTTGCTTTTTGTTTCAAGTTTTCATTTTGTATGAATTTTTTTCCTTTTTATCTTCCTGGTCTGTCTGCTCGGTATACGAGAGGCTGGGCATAGAGTCAGTGGGGCTAAGGAAGTGGTTCTAACATTCTAATAATGTCAATCTAATTAGACAACAGTTAAGGCAATGGTCTGGACTAGTTTATGCTGCTTTATACAATGCAATATTTAACATTCACAGAAAACCCTTTTGGTATGTGCTGAATGATGGAACACATGAATAAAAAAACCCTGAAATGTTCAATCTGTGTGCAACACTCTCCTTTAGCAGCCAAGTGCTAAGGAATGAATCAACCTGTCATGGCTGCTCTTCCCTACGCCTAATGTTTATACACACTTCACCCAGTATGTAATTATATACCAAGTGTAGTCTATAATTAATGAAAGTGCGATTCAGTTAAATGTGGCAATGTTTCCTATCGCCACTTTAAATGTCTAACATGCTTGCCATCCCATTCACATCATGCTGGTGACATGGTTACAGGAAGGGTGATATTTTAATTTGAGCAGTTTTCAGTGCTTTGATGCTGAAAGTTTTTTGCTGGCAGTATGTTAAGGAGTGCTCAGAAAAGTGAAACATACTGTAACTCCAGCCACATCTGTTTTCATTGCATCGTAACATAAGAGCACCACATGGATACAGACTTTTATTATTCACACCAAATAAGGAGAGAGCAGCACGGCTCGTTCTAGCTGTTTACACCATTCAGAAAGCATTTCCTTTGAATCTTTCTACAGATACTACACTTGTCAAGGCTAAGTTCACACTTCTTGCTTTGGGTGCCTGTCTTCTCCTGCAGTTATCAATATATGCAGTGTTTTATTTCATTTTGTGTGGATATTCAACTGAGATTTCCCGAGCATGTTGAGTCAGCGATTTGCTGATAATTAGTTTGAATGATTAAATCTTTACCACAAAAACTGATAATACTTTAAATGAGGACAGCTGCAGTATTCTCCTCCTCCCCTCCTCTCCTTTCAGGGCAAACTTTTAATGGCGCCAATCACCCACTGGTACTTTGCCCAGATGGTGATCATTGACGTGGGAACCGTGAAAGTGTTGTAGGCTATTTGACTGGAGAGCACATCACAGCTGGATCCAATTCTATTTTAACCTGATACACGCACACATTTCTTTTTGCACCACTTCCCTCAGGGACAGCCCAATCAGGAATGGGAGCTCTGACTGAGATTCCCCTTTCTAATGTGGTAGTTGAGAAGCAGCACTTCGAAATTACCATAGCTGCGGTCAGCACTGAGTGGGGATTGTAACCTGAATCTTTCATGGATCTTTAAAACTCACCAACTTGCTGGATAAAGTTGCTCAGCTACTGGCAGTTGTGATGTTGATTTTGAATAAAAATGTAAGCTCTCACTTTTAGGTTGAAAGATAAATGCTAAATGTGCACATTGCCTGACTGTCACAATATATTACTGGATATTTTGAAATAATTTTTATCCACACAAGTGAATCCTATTTGCTCTTATTTTATATTAATGTAGGAAGGTGTTAATATGGGAAACGATAAACAGGCTGTGGCAGAGTATAAATCATCATAGAATCATAGAAACCCTACAGTGCAGAAGGAGGCCATTCGGCCCATCGAGTCTGCACCGACCCAGGCCCACCCAGGCCCTACCCCCACATATTTACCCGCTAATCCCTCTAACCTATACATCTCAGGACTCTATGGGGCAATTTTTAACACGGCCAATCAACCTAACCCGTACATCTTTGGACTGTGGGAGGAAACCGGAGCACCCGGAGGAAACCCACGCAGACACGAGGAGAATGTGCAAACTCCACACAGACAGTGACCCAAGCCGGGAATCAAACCCAGGTCCCTGGAGCTGTGAAGCAGCAGTGCTAACCACTGTGCTACCGTGCCACCCTAAATCTAAGAGTAAACCAACAGATTTTTTAAAATTCATTCATGGGACATGGGCGTCACTGGCCGGTCAACATTTATTGCCCATCCCTAGTTGCCCAAGAGCAGTTAAGAGTCACATTGCTGTGGCTCTAGATTCACATGTAGGCAAGACCAGGTAAGGACGGCTGATTTCCTTCCCTAAAGGATGTTAGTGAACCAGATGTGTTTTTCTGACAACAATGGTTTCATGGTTATCAGTAGATTCTTAATTCCTGATTTTTTTTAAATTGAATTCAAATTCCACCATCTGCCATGGTGGGATTTGAACCAGGTCCCCAGAATATTAACTAAATTTCTGGATGAATAGTCTAGCGATAATACCACTAGGCCATCGCCTCCCCTTGCAGATAAGGCTAGAGTTTACACAAACAATATAAGGACAAAACTTCAGGCTCTGTATCTGAATGCATGCAGCATTCAAAACAAAATAGATGAATGATAGTGAAAATAGAGATTAATAAGTGCGGTCTCATGGCCATTGCAGAGACATGGCTGTAGGATGGTACGGATTGGGACCTGAATATTGAAGAGTGTGTGACCAATAGGAAGTGAGGAAAAGGCGGAGGGATGACATTAGTGTATTAAGAGGGGGATAATTCAAGTTCAAGAAACCAGGATACAGAAGCAGTTTTGGTAAATGTGAGAAATGACAAAGGGAATAAGTCACCTGTGGGGGTGGTGAATAAGTCCCCTAACAGTGGTCACAAGATAGGCCAGGGTATCAAAGAAGAAATAGTGGGCACTTTTAAAAATGTTATGGAGATTAACATGGGGGACTTTAATCTGCAAATAGACTGTAAAAATCAGAAGGGCAAAGGTAACCTAGATAACAAATTCATCAAATGTTTTTGGGATAATTTGCAAGATCAGCGCTTTCTGGAGCCAACCAGGGAGCAGACTACATGAGGGGCACAATTATCCCAAAGCAATTTTTAAGTTTGCTCTCCGGCGGGAAACGCCCCCTCCCACTCCATCTCTGGCACCGGGGGCCCCACTCTCAATATCTGGCATCAGGTTCCCCCCACCCCCCCAACCCTATCCCTCCCGAATGCCGGTATCAGCACCCTCTTCCCCCTCACATGAGTGAGCCCCCGCTATGGGGCCCCCAAGGGACCTCCCCACTCAGGCCCCAACACTTTAAGGCCCACCCCTATCCCAGACCATCTGGGGGCTCCAGACCCTGGCATGGTCATCATCATGTCCAGTCTCCATTTGTGGAGTTGTACCAGTGGGTGGGTGGATTCCAGGAGCTGGGTGAACCTGGCTTAAAACAGATCCTGCATATTTAAATGAAGATTGAAATACGTTAATCTGGTTTCCACACAATGAAGGTGTGAACCAAATTACGTCACTGACTGGGACTGGGGAGAATCTCAAAAGAAGTTCTCTCCAGTGTAAATCACATTATGGTCTCTCATGAGAATCTCCGGCTAGAACAGGATTTGCCTCTGTGCTCGTGGGGCTGGAGTATCATCCACAAGATATGGTTTTGTGCAAGGAGAAAGGATTAACTGATAACCTAATTATGAAGGCACTCCAAGGTGGCAGTGATCAGATGAATATTATATTCAGCTTGAGGGAGAGAAGAGTGGATCTAAGACAAATATTTTAAACTTAAAGAAGGGCAATTATGAGGGCATGAAAGCAGATCTACTGAAAGTGAAATGGCAATTTAGGTAAAAGGATAGGTCAATAGAGATGCAGCAGTGGTTGACATGTAAGGGTGTATTTTATAATGCTCAGAAAAGACCTATTCCAATGAGAAAGTAGTCCAAGGGGAGGACCCGCCATCTGCGGTTAACTAATAATATGGTGAAACTTAAAGAAAAACATGTTTTTGCACAAAGAAACATAAAGACAGATTGTAGGAATTTCTACAAAAAAAGAAAGAAAAGAGTAACAAAGTGTGCGTTCATCTAATAGAAAAAGTAAATCTGGGAGTTCATAATGGAAAATAAGGAGATGGCAGATGAATTCAACTGGTATTTTGTATCAGTCTTCACTTCAGAGGATACACATAACAGCTCAGAAATGGCCATAAATAAGGAATTGGATTGGAAGGAATTTAAGGACATTACAATCACCAGGGAAGTGGCACTTAGCAAATCGTAGAAAGTGCAGGTTGACAAGTCCCCAGGTCGTGATGGCTTTCATCCTAGGATCTTAAAGAAGTGACGAGATAGACAGTTGATGCGCTAGTTTTAATTTTCCAATATTCACTGGATTTGGGAAGTTCCCATTTGATTGGAAAATAGCCAATGTAATTCCTTTATTCAAAAAGGGAGGGGAGATAGAAAGCAGGAAACTATAGGATTTCAATTAGCTTAAAATCTGTTATAGCGAAAATGTTAGAAGCCATTATCAAAGATGTTATAATAGGGCACTTAGATAATTTAATCAGGCAGAGTCAACATGGTTTTGTTATAGAGAAATCATGTTTAACTAATTTATTGGAGTTCTTTGAAGAAATAACAGGTGCTGTGGATAAAGGGTAACCAACACCCTAGTGTCAGAGGGACTAGCAGGGTAAATGAGGGTTATGTGAATAGGGCCTGGGTGAGATTGTGGTCGGTACAGACTTGGGGGGCCGAATGGAATGTATTGTAGGGGTTCTATGATTTGTCCCTGCAGGTTCTTACTACCCACATCTTCCAGGAAGGTGCAATGGGCAGGACTATGGACCTCGGCATAGCTACTTGTCAGTGCTGACCCCTCAAATGGTAATTTAACATTTGACCTTGAGGTTGTGAGTCAAGTGCTCAATTGGTTGAGATAGTGGGTTGTCTCTGTACAAGCCATTTTACTTTACAGGGATTAGGCCACTTTGTGCATTCGCATTGTCTGATGTCTTATTTACAATGTCATCGGCTTCTTTAGAGAATCTGTTACAAAGTCGGCCTGCTCTTTTGAAGCTCTTCAGCCTGGCACTGAAGGACACCGTGAGCTGCCAGCAGCTTTGATGACTGAGAGCAAAACGTTTTCCCATTCATACCACGGGGGTTTTACCAACCCAACTACTTCAAAGATACAAGTAGTTTTAAAAGGGGTCATAATGTTATAACCAAAATGTCAGGGTGAATCAACACTGAGGTATAATCCCTGACTAGAACCGCAAAAAAAACGTTTAGTGTTACAAAGTTTACCAAGTCATCGCGCTCTCAGGTTTCCATGACAATTAAGAGCCAAGGTTGACAGAGAAAACTTACAGGGGCTCAACAGCTGGCTTATGCTAGCAGAGCCAAGAGATTAAAATCCACCTCACAGAACACAGCCAAGCAACTTCCCTCGCGTCTGCGTAAATTATCATCAGAGTCTTCCTAGTGTTGAAACCAGCAATAGTTATCATGGCAGCTCCTGAGATGAGTAATGGTTTTGATTTGACAAGGCGACAGTAACCGTAGCAACAGTAACTTGTGAAGCCTGCACAGCCATTGTTGGATTCAATGCGGCAGAGGCCAGAGAGGCCAGAAAGAAAATGAAGCAAAGAACTATGGCATCTGACACATCTAGTGTCCTGCACTTTAATCATAGCTGGGAGAAATTAATTCCGGAGGATTTTCGAGATGGTTCCCCGTGTCGCTCCAGCTTTTGTTATCGGCTGCAAAACCCTCAATCCTGCCAACTGCCAGACTCAAAGGAAATATTTTCTATTTCAGAAAACACTCTTTTAGAATGAGACATTTGTCTTCGGCCTTTTACAAATCACTTATCTATTTCACTTGCATGATCATGTCATGTCAGCATTAAAAGAAAAAGTAATTAAAATTTCATAAACAAAAGGACATTAATAAATTATTTGCGCTTGCATTTCTTTAAAAGCTTTTGCTTTCGTTTCTTTAAAAGCTTTTACTTCCCAAAGATGGCGACTTGTGCTGGCACAATCTTCCACAGACCACGGCAACCCTATGGCAACTTGCCCAAATCATCATCCCTCAAATGTGCATCCGGAATATGAATTTTGGCAGACTGTTGAATCATCAACAGCATCACTGTCAAGTCAAATCCTGTCTCTGCCTGGTGTCTGCCTTTGTGGAGTAGAGGGGCATTGGGTAAGAGTCAGGAATAGGAACCCTGGGACAAGCTCCGGCCACACTCGTGCAGGTGCAAATACCATTATGGCTGGAGTCTTGAGAGAGAGAGAGAGGGGGGGGGGGGGAAGAGGGGGAGAGGGGGGAGAGAGGGAGGGAGAGAGGGAGGGAGGGAGAGAGAGAGAAAGTGTGAGGGAAAGTGTGAGGGAGAGAGGGAGGGAGAGAGAGGGAGAGAGAGAGGGAGAGAGAGAGGGAGAGAGAGGAGGCAGGGAGAGAGGGAGGGAGAGAGGGAGGGAGAGAGTGAGGCAGAGAGGGAGGGAGGGAGGGAGAGAGGGAAAGTGTGAGGGAGAGAGGGAGGGAGAGAGAGAGAGAGAGAGGAGGCAGGGAGAAAGGGAGGGAGAGAGGGAGGGAGGGAGAGAGGGAGGGAGGGAGGGAGGGAGAGGGGGCAAGAGAGGGGAGGGCGAGAGAGAGGGAGGAAGAGAAGGAGGGACAGAGGGAGGGAGAGAGAGAGGGAGAGAGGAAGGTAGAGAGGGAGGAAGAGATGGAGGGAGAGAGGGAGGGAGGGGGGAGGGAGAGGGGAGGGAGAGGGGGAGAAAGAGAGGGAGAGAGCGAGGGAGGGAGAGAGAGGGAGGGAGAGGGAGAGAGAGGGAGAGGCCATAACATGATTTGCACCGGGGAGAACTCATTTTAAGATTCTCCCTGCCCCTGACCGGCGACATAATCCGGTTCACACCCAGATTAACATATTTGAATCTTCATTTAAATCTGCGAATCTGTTTTAAACCAGATTCACCCCGCTCCTGGAATTCATTTCCCCATGGGTGCAATGTGAAGCTGGCAGGAATCACTATTGGTCTCCACAAATGGAGACTAGCTGGAATGACCCACTTAGGGGCTGAGGCCATTGGAGCCCCTGGGTGATCAGGAACATGGCTGGGCAGAGCCAAGCTGTTTGTGCCCACCAGGTTGGCACTGCAGAGTGCCGGGGACTGCCAGGTTGGCACTGCCAATGGGGGCTGGGGGCTGACAGCAGTGTTGGGAAGCCCGATGCTGGATATTGAAGGGGGATGAGGCTTTAACCTCATTTTGAGATTGGGCTGCCGTTTTAGGCTCTGCCCCTCTCAATCATAGCACAAATCACCCGTCCAAAAATAATGACTAAGTGAGGGAGGATTGTGATTGGGAAATCGCACTGACTGACCGAGTGGGGATCGCACTGCGTTTTCTACCCAAGATGGCACTTAAGTCATTTTTCTGGAGAATTACATTCCCTGATTAATTCCTGCCCTCCCGAGTAAACAACAGTAAACCTACTGTAGCCTTAGCAACAATCAGTTTTGAAAAGTTCACTTTGGGTAAAGAAAGCAGCCAGACTTCCAATTCTACAGAGTTTACATTATAACCAGGATTACAAAACCCAAAAAGGAAAAAGACTTGCATTTTATTTAGCACTTTTCATGACTGACTCGGCATATTCAGAGAACTGCAGCCAATTAAGTACGTTTTGGACTGTATTCAATGTTGTAATGTGGGAAATGAATAGCACGATACAACCGAAATAAATAATTGTTATATTAACCTAGCTTTATAGTATGTTGAATGTGCGCCCTCTGCAAAGTCTCCTCTTGCACAAACCCTACAAGATTGAAATCCAAATCTAAATTTGAAATCTGGTGACTAATGATTCATTACCCCTGGCGGAGAAAGAAGTGGTCTGGCCCAACTCTGTTTTAGTTATGAACATGCCTGATGGAGTAACTCTGCCGTTAGTGGGACAGAAAAACAAACGGTGTTTTGCTTCTTAAAGTCTAAAACAATAAAAGGCAGAGTGTTGATCTTGCTCAGTCACTGCGCAGTCATTTTTGGATTCCTGCCCAAGCAGGGACTCATCAGCTGCACCTAATTTTTCTGACAGCGCATGGTACAGGGATGAACACATTAGGTTCAGTACACCATTCCATCACAGGGTGAGAAAGTCAGCAGAAGAAAATCTATTCCATTACTGTAGCCTGGGAACCTCCAGCTCCATCCATCCTGAGCAGCACTGCTTACGGCCATGGAGAATTCCACTACCCAGACAGTACTTAGCCCTAGAATTAAGAAAGGAAGGTGGTGCTGAAAGGGTCAGTTGCCTCTGCGTGTTGTTCGCTTTCCAATTCAAACAGTGTGTGTTCCAATCAGGTAACTGCCGAACCCGTTTGTGTTTGGGTCTCACTTTTGTACATCACTGATGCATTATAATATTGACACATTTCTAGAAGAAGTCTGTTCTCGCAGGCACTTGGCATGTCTATTTCATTGAATCCCAGCCTGTAACTGTCCCACCTGTCTCCCTCACTGGAAGTGCTTGGTTCTACAGGAATGCATCCATGAGAGTGCCGAGATTCCCAAAAGGCAGAGTTTCCAGTGTATCAGGTCAAACACTTGGTGCAATGCAACACAGCTGAGCAGAAAACAACGATCACTGAACTGTGATCCAACAAGGCAAATTAAACAGTCAAAATCCATTTGCTTCAGAGGAGCAGCCAGCAGGCTGTGAACAATGTGCTTCTCAAGAGGTACGAGTTTTGGGCAGGGCGGCATTGCTGTCAATGAGAAATCAGGTCACTATAAATATGGCCGACCTTCACTGCGCTCGTGGGTTGCGCCTTAAGGTAGCTAGTTAAACAAAAATGGTGGGACAGTTCATTCATACACTCACTGGTATACTGTGGTCAATGAACAATGTATCCACGCAGGGGGATACTGAGACTAAGCATTTCAGAGCGAGGATGGGGATGTGGTGGGGGGATACTGTTGCACACAAGCTAATCCCATTGAGGGAAGCATTGGAGGAGGTTACCTGCCCAACGGCTGTGTGGAAGAATGTTGCATGTTTATGAATAGGGGCTATTACTAAAGCAAGGTGAAAATGAAATGGAAGCAAAACTAAACAAGTGAAGAAATAGCTTCAATTCTGATCTTTTTTTAATTAGCCACTTTCTAAGCAGGGCAGCTGCGACCCAACAGCAAAACAAAGAACACAACTTTTATTATTCAGGAAATATTTCAAAAAAATCAAATTGAAATGGAGAAATGAAACACAGAATATATGAAGCTTTTTCTCTTTAAAATATAGTTTTCCTCCTCCACAACCCTCATAAACTCACACACACAGAAATAGATTTATATATATATATATATACACACACACACATACACACACCTCTTGTTCTAAACAAATATCAAAAGAAAATGAATATATTTCCCCAGAGCTTCCCCGATTCCACTTAAATCAGTACTTAATCTCCTGTGGTCTTGTGTGGTTCAGCTCGGAGTATTTGGAAATATTAAATTAAAGAAATTACCACTGGGGCAAATAATCATGCTGAAAAATTACTTTCCTTTTACTCCATTACAGTACTACATTGTAAATGTGAATGAGGTAGTACTCAACACCACTGCAGCCTGAACAAATCACTTACTAATAAAGCAAATTAATACCTACTCCCAATGCCCACAAATCAACAAGCTAACCAAGAGGTCAAACACAAACATAACACAGACATCCATTTAGTCAAATTACTTTTTTCCTTACATTCCTAAGTCACGATTCAGAAACTATTTCAATTATTCGATGTTTTAATCCACAAAATCTTCAGAGTATTCTCCATCGTGGTGATCACTATTACATTACCCATTTATTTTTTAAGTAGCTCTGAGGACAAGGCATATGGTGCAGAATTTTTATCTGCTTTCTAAGTTGTCAGCAGTGTTGTGAAACACTGGTCCTTAATCTTCTCTTCCTCTAAAAATGGAGGGCTGAGTTGAATTATTTTTACAAGTACCAACACATGTTTACCATGGATCAGTTTGTTTTTAGTTACCAGGTCTGATGTACATCAGACTACTGCACACAGCCGAACAGAGTATTCAAAGCAATTGCACAATGGTGCACCATGTGGATACATATGAATGCAGAATTTAACCCTTAAATGAAGAACGTTAATGGAATTTTTGGTGAGAGCCAGAATGGGGAGGAGAGAAACATATGAGGTACCTTCAACTGGCCCTGTTAAAAATATTGGCTTTTATATTCATTCTGCAGTTGGATGATTCTAAATATCTGTGTATCGTGTCTAAACCCAGACACAAAGATCCTCCTTCGGGGTTTTCTCAATCAGCCATCATAGCTATGAAGGTCATGTTAAAATGATTTATTTTTTCCTTTGGGATCCAGGCCACAATCTCAGTTTGGAAGATTATGTGTGCTTCTGCTGTTTAGTGCATGGTACGCCTAGTATCACTAACATACTCATTGCCAACTCTACACCACTCTGAGAGCCTAACACGTGAAATTCCTAATGTAGGATCCTTGGATCCACCCCTTCTTACGCCACTGGCCTTGTTTGGCATTTGAGGAAGCTCAAAAGAAGACTGAGTGGAATTCTGGTGAAAGATTAAGGTCCAGGCATACCGGATCCCAGTCACTGATCCCTTTACAATTTCCTTTTTATGTGCAGCCAGATTTTTTTTTTCAATGCATGGCGCATTTGAGTTTGTTTTGTGCAGTTTTTAAATGGAATGCGTCTTGCACAGTATCTTCCAGGCTATTGCGGTGCTGCAAATACATGCAACTTAGTGGAAACATTGGTCCCAGCTTAAAGTTACAGCAGGAGTGCACTGGTAAGGCTGAACATTGGTCTACACATACAGATACTTGCAAACACAGCTGTGACTATACTACATATAGATACATCCCAACTTGAACTTATGAATGGGTGCACAGTGGTTAGCACTGCTGCCTCACAGCGCTAGGGTTCAATTCTGGCCTCGGGTCACTGTTTGTGTGGAATTTGCACTTTCTCCCCATGTTTGTGTGGAGTCACTTGCACCATTATTACAGCGCACAGTCTGCCCTTGGAGACTTACCAAGTTAGTACTAGTCATAGCTCAGCAGGTACCTGGGATTACAAAATGGCCGAATGGTGAGTAGTATAAATTGTGCTAATGATATTTGAACTGGCATCCTAGTCCTGCAAACACAGCTGTGACTATACTACTGTTACAGAACAAATACCTTGACCTAAGCCTGTGATGCTTCCAGCTTGCATAGCTCTCTAAGAGTAGCCACATAGCAGATAGTAAGAGTGAAGAAAATTCCCTTGGTTGCTGTTAGTGACCAACTGTAACTAATCGCACATTTTTCACATGTCCAGTTACTCAGATTGTTCATCTGTGCCAAACAGATACAGAGGTAGCTATCCACCTGTAACTTACAGACTTTTCTTTGAATTGCATTAAACTGTCTGTTATATGGAGACATATCACTCCACTTCAAGTCACTTTCTACTGCACGTGCACAAAGGGATCAGGCTGTCAGTCATCCCCAATCTGTAATTCAGAGATATTTTGACAAAGAAATTAAATAACTCACTCGAGACTAGAACAGAGTGCCACAAAATGCTAATCATTCTTGGCATGCAGAGTACAACCTGAGCAAACATTACTGTAGACTTTGATAGACGTGTTTCCTTAAAGAAAATAGATTACAATTTGTGTTGTGTTATCTAAGTTTCCTTTGGCACTGGTATAAGCAGCTTGTAAAGAGTTTTATTTTGAGCAGCATTTCACACTATCGTAGATATTCAAGTTGCTGATTATCAGTATTATTATAATTTGCTATGTCACTTAAACTGTTGAATGAAAATCCATTTTACACAAGGTTAAAGAGTAGAGCATGCTGCAGACGAAATACAGATTTAGTAACACTGCAAAGTCATTATTTGTAAAGGTTTACATTAGCGCCACACACACGCACACACACACACAGACACACACATACACACACACGCTCGATTTCACGGTCTGTTCAGCAATAACCCCAGGGCAACAGAAATCTAATATTTCAGTTTCCTTCTCTTCCTCACATTGAAATCTTCCATTTCCCTCACAGCAGCAAAGTCTCTGATATCATAAGTTCACATGGGCTAATGTTAACAGATTGGTTCCCCGCTATACACATTCCTGATTGGTACTTTCCATTGATAATTGGGCAGGGTGTATGATGGGTTGGGTGTATAATGAGCTGTGAGCAAATCTCCATCTGCTCAGGCCCAGCAAAGTGCTATAGAATGGATTGCAGCCTTACTGGACAAATGCTAGGATAATAACAATTGCAACCACACTTCTCTAGCCTGCAATCCCATCAATAGGGGCTTTGCTCTGGAGCGCAGCCTTACCGAATATCCCCTTTTATGCATATTTTCTCTTTTGTTCAAATCTAGAGGGGAAGTCTCCTCCGATGGCTCAGCCAGCTATATCAGTGGATGGTCAGGTTGCGCAAAGAGTTAAGACCCTAACCTCAATCCTTGATCTGTGTTGAGCCTGCAGTAATAGTGCTGCTGGAGCCCTTTAAGTCTCTTTGTTAAGACAGACAGAACTGGCAATGGCTTTTGATCCTGATCGTCATCCAGCAGCTAGAATGTGCATGCGTGGCTTTTGATTCAGAACAGAATATTGGCAATGGTGTCTCCCACAGTCAAATAACTCATCAATGCTCAGTACCTAGACTTTTGCCTGAAAAGTTGCTACTTTGGCAAGGTAACAAACACAGACTGGCATCCGTAAAACTGTTCACCAACGTCAACCAGCACCTGCAGATCGGGAAGTGAATGTTGTGCAGTGAGTTCTCAAAGGTGGGGGCGTGGGGTGTTGCAGGAAACCACGGTCAAGTCAGTTTCTGTCAATCTGAATCATGTGGATTTCTTACTGGCCCCACCTGCTGATAAGCTAGAAGTTCACATTGTATTGACTAGCCATAGAATTGACTACACGCCGACATGTGGAAATTTAACTGACCCCGTGTGAAGATCGCCCTTTGACATCAGCTGAGCCAAAGATGAAAATTGAGCTCTGGACAAATACAAACTACAAGCAGCTTTTTAAAAATCATTTTTACTTTCACAGAATCCAAATAATCCTACAGGTTACCCGGTGTTCAGGCTCATTGCTAATTCAGCTGCAATATAATTAAGCTCTAAGCACAGCACTGAAAAAGGAACAGCAGGATCCAAGATGCTTACTTGTTAACAGAATCACTGTCGCCAGCAGTACATTACAATGCTGCACAAATATACAAGATGCATTGAATAATTCGGCAATAGCCATTTTGGCACAAAATAGCTGCATCTTTTGCAGGATCTAAGGTTGCGAATGGACCTCTTTCTTTCTGAGTTAAGACTGTCAATATCTTTGAAAATTAAACACAGTCAGAATAAAAAACTCTACACTAAACACTGTTATCTACTGGGGATAAAATGATTCATACAAGCATTTACTGAAATATAACATACTATGCAGCAGGCTGTCTTAATGGAAATTCCCTCAGAGACAGCCATAGCTTAAGTAGATAGAATGATATTTTTTTTGCAGTGGGTTGCAGGCCTGAATAAAACATACAGCTGCAGAACTCAGTAGTTCAAAGTTTAAAATATCAATTGAAAATGTATAATTATTTCACTCAGCCAAGCGGTGCACTATTTTAGGACTGCCATTTACAGTGGTCACATTTGAAGAGCAATTGGGAGTTGTAATCAAAATGGTTTTATTAAATCTTGTTCAGACAAAGAGTTTCAAGCAATGATGCTAACACATCAGAGATGGGCCTGCACAATTTTCAGTAGTTTCTCATCCCTGGAATCATTTTTGTAAACCTCTCCTGTATTCTCTCCAATGTGTTCATATCTTTGCTAAAGTGTGATGCCCAGAGCTGGGCACAATACTCTAGCTGAGGCCTAACTAGAGTCTTATACAAGTTCAGCATAACCTCCTTGCTCTTGTACTTTATGCCCCTATTAATAAAGTCGAGGATACTGTATACTTTATTAACTGCTCTCCATTTGTCCTGCAACCTTTAATGACTTATATTCCCAGGTATCTCTGCTCCTGTACACCCTTTAGAGTTGTAACCCTTATTTGCTTAGGTCTTTCCATGTTCTTCCTACCAAAATCCATCACCTCACACTTCTCCACTCCACCATTTTGTCTATGTACTTCTGAAGGACACTGTCTTCCTCAGTTTGCAATACTACAAGGTTTGTATCATTCGCAAACTTTGTAATTGCCCTCTGCACACCAAGATTGAGATCATTAAGATATATCAGGAAAAGCAAGGGTCCCGTACTGATTACTGGGGAAGTCCCCTACAAACCCTCCTTCAGCCCGAAAAGTATCCATTATTCACCGTTTCCTGTTACTCAACCAATTTTGTATCTACTTTGAGACTGTCCCTTTTATTCCTTGAGCTATGAATTTTCTCACAAATCTAGACAAGGTTTGCACTCCCAATTCCTATCCAGAAACTATCCATCCACTACGACCCACAGTAGCATTTGGTCAGGTGAGCACACGTTCAAGCTCAAATGACAACCTTGCAACTAAGCTGCCTGCCAATTTTGACTGTCCAGGCTGACACACATGGTGAATGAGGTGAGGAGTTTCAGAGTGGCAAGCACCAGTGGCAAGGGGACAACGCCCTTAGGAGAGAAATGGGGTCAAAATGGGAAGAAAACAGGAGAAAAAGTGAAGTGAAAAGCATTATTTACACTCAGTCTCCGTATTGTTTACAATTAGAATCAAATTATTTATGCCACAACAAAATCTCTTTAACATCATTCCAAATGACTTTTCAGTACATTGACGAACTGTTAAAAGCTGCTTTGGCGAAATTGGTGTTGATCTAATAGTTACACTGATCTATATTATTTTATAAATATTTGAAGGAATCACAATCTACATCAAGATCGCTGAAATTTTTCATAAGAATAGGGGATGGATGACAGTCTTTCAAAAAAATGCGCATGTTATTATAGGTACCAGGGATATTCCCTACAAGAAATACTAAGAACCATGACGGCTCCTCCCCACAGAAAAAAAGAAATAGGAACTAAGGTGATCAGTTCTTTGAGTTTCACTTTTGAGTGGCAGCACCTGATAAAGTGAAACTCTGCACCCACAGTCCCTCTTCGTCAGAGGACTCCAGTTACTTTCAGTGCAATTACTCAAGTTAAAATTAAAAGGAGGCCCTCAGACATAAACCACTGTCATTTTGCCACAGCTCGCAACGACAACTAGACCAATCCAGCCGTAATTCACACTTTCTGCTAATATCCACCCATTAAGCAAATGATAAAGCTCTAAAAACTGAATACATCAGGATTTCTGCCAAGAAAATGAAAGTAAAACGAACCACAGATTAGTTCTGAATCAAATCGCAGTTTCGGAACATTTGTTCCATTAGGCATAGAGAATTCCAAGTTAACCATAACTATGTGAAACCATACCAGACATGACCTTCATCCTGTACCTTTCTGAAACGGCTCACTTCTCAATGGCTTTAGAATTAACTGTTTTCCTTCTAAATTACCACCAGAACTGCATCTGTCTGCTTCAAAGTGCCTGAGGATAACTCGGAGTTTAAGCTCTAACTTTGATTTATGATTTGTAAGAAAGCACAAAGCAAATTACAACTCCATCCTACTGGTTCTCTTAAAAAAAATAGCTGTAAGGGATTCAGAAAAATTGTGACAATTAGTCAAAAATAAATTCCCTCTCCAGACAACCATATAACAAAATATCTATAATTATATAGCCATTTGCAATGTTAGGTTAGATTGAAGAGCAGGTTACCAAGAGTCAAGCTGTGCTGATGTGGTGCAATTGGTTCAGGAGTAGCCACATGGCTCTGAAATCATCCAGGTGTCTTTCTCATTGTCAAATTTGACAGGTTTAAGGATTACTCACAGTCTGTAGAGCTTCGGCGTTCCCAGGAAAAGCAACTCTGGCAAGACCTGTAGATTGTTTCTATTCAGGCGGCTGGAGAGAAGCAGAAAGTGGAACGAGAAATAGTTGTGAGAAATCTGTTTCCGCAAAAAAATCACCCTTCAAACACTCAAATTTCTCCTCTCACTGTGTTCATTCAATAAATGCTGTGTAATCTCCACTATCTCAGCTAATTGTTATCCTTCATTCCTGAACCTGGAGCATAATGGCTAAGCTTACCAATCCCACACTCTCAGCAAAGGGTGCCGCGGTGCCACAGTGGTTAGCACTGCTGCCTCACAGCGCCACGTTCAATTCCAGCCTCGGGTCACTGTCTGTGTGGAGTTTGCACATCCTCCTTGTATCTGAGTGGGTTTCCTCTGGGTGCTGTGGTTTCCTCCCACAGTCCAAAGATGTGCGGGTTAGGTTGATCAGCCATACTTAATTGCCCCTGAGTGTCAGGGGGACTAGCAGGGCAAATGAGTGGGTTACAGGGATAGGGCCTGGGTGGGATTGTTGTTGGTGCAGGCTTGATGGGCTGGATGGCTTCCTTCTGCACTGTAGGGATTCAATGATTCTATGAATTAGTAATGTTGGAATGGACACCAAATCGAAAATAGGGCATCACCATCGCAGCTCCCTTCCAGTGTTGCTCACTGCTAGGAATGAAGAGCAAGTTGATTTACCTGAGTTGTCAGCAGGCTATTGGACCATGGAAAGGTCACTGCTTGAATCATCATGTGCTCATCAAAGCAGGACATAAAAGGACAATAAACAGGAATGAAGTCCCTGACTGGCATTTCCTTTGCTGAGGCCAGATATAGAACCTTAACTGCTGCTCCATTGAGATCAATGAGCTCCACACAAACTGGACTGCAAGCAAATTGAAGAGCAAGATACTGCATTTTAAACATTCTTGTTGAATACTCAGAGGCACGCCACGAGTTCCACTGTCTCATTTTCATATAATAAGAACATTGTGTCTATTCTTAATCGTCTTCATATGGTGCCTGTCAAAGGCTGGCTGTGTGTTTATTAAAGGCCCAAACTCTGATGGACACAGGTGCTACATATGCATCAAATGAAAAATGTGTTATATATTTGGTCAGGATATGATAACAGCTTGTCAATTCCACAAGGTGGTCCTGCAGCGTTTACCCAAGGCATTACAGAATGTTAAAACGTTCCCTGTAGGCATGTGAGTGAGTCAGGAATCTGCAAAGCCTAGCGAGAGGCGATGAGAAGCGGAGCTAATGAGAAAGTGAAACCTGAACAATTCTTTCCTTATGTCCCCTGGTGAATTGAACTTTATTGTTTTTAACCTACTCAATAACTCTCACATATTTATTGAAAGCCCAGTAATTTCATCAACCTTTCAGTTATTGCTAACTTTCAAATCATTGTGTTAGAAGAATCTATAGGTTTAATGCTGTCCTGTTGTTTGTTCTTAGCGAATAGAAAATATGCCAAAATTTCAAAAACGAACAAACATGATTTTCCACGCATGTGGTTTCAAGACACCTTAACTTTTTAAAAAATATTCATTCATGGGACATGGGTGTCGCTGGCTGGCCAGCATTTATTGCCCATCCCTAGTTGCCCTTATTCAGAAGGTGGTTGAGAGTCAACCACTATGGCTCTGGAGTCACATATAGGCCAGACAGATAAGGACAGCAGATTTCCTTCCCTAAAGGACATAAGTGAACCAGATAGGTTTATCCAACAATCGACAATGGTTTCATGGCCATCAGTTGATTCTTAATTCCAGATATTTTTAATTGAATTCAAATTCCCCCGTCTGTCGTGGTGGGATTCGAAACAGTGTCCCCAGAACATTAGCTGGGGTTTTGAATTAATAGTCTAACGATAATACCGCTAGGCCATCGCCTCCCCTCATTAAGTTAAATAAACCTCACTTTCAGGATGGTCAAGTTATTCTTGATCCTCTCCAATCATGATAAGACCCCACAGCATGTGACTGACCCATTAATTCAGGTGGGAACTTACAGTCATATTTTTACTGAATCACAGTGATTGATCGCAGCTCAATGTCTACATATGCTCCACGATGTGCATCAAATAAGTTTTAAAATACTTTCAATTGGTCCGAACCTCCCTGGACTACAGTGGGAAAGAATCAGCTACAGTGCCTCTGAGGGTGTCTATCCAATAAGCCCTATTGAAAAAGTGTGATTGCGTGCATCCAGTTGAGGTTAGGACCAGGCCTGGTTATGATGCCTCCCTCAGTCAAACAGCTTGACAAAACTCACTGTCCTTCATGTTCAAGCCTAGATAATCAGTTACGCAATATTCTTGTGAACTCTTAGCGATGGTGAAGTGTATCTGAGCTAGTGTCACTATTTTTATGAAAGATGAAGGGAAAATTACTTGGGGCAGTGGTGGGGGGTAATATCTGGAATTAGAATATGAAAACTAAATCAATGTTGTGATTTTTTTTTTAAACAAAGCGCATCCATTCAAGCCACAGTTTGAAAGCGGTGGAGCCTTTCAGTCTTCTACTACAGACAGATGACAGCTACTGTTTTTGTGAAATACAGTCCAAGCATTGTGGGCTGATAATAATAAAAGTGGCGCCAGAGGAGTTTGGGGCAGGGGGGGTTGGGGGGAAGCAAGCAACAGAGTGTGTCTTTAACATTTCGAAACATCCGTTCAAACTGGCTTCTCATTTCAGGAGAAAGTAGAAGGGCGAGCATCCAGCAAACATTGTCACAAAGAAGCAGCGCAAAACAGATGTGGGAAAAACAAACAGCAGCTTGCCATGTGAATTAGTAAAAAGGTCCTGCTCAATGCAAACAAACCCCATTCCTCACTTCAACATCAATAGCCATAAAAAGGTCAGGCAAAACCCAACCCAGAGCAAAGGAGCGACACTGAGAACTCCGCAATAGTAGTGGTTTCTGCACGGGCAGGAAGAAACTGTGGTAGCAACGGGGAAAAAAAGCCTTTTCACTCTGACATTTAAGCATTAAGAACAAAATGAGTCAAGAAGCTAGAACTCATACATTTCACACTGAAACACTTGTTCCAAATGTGGAGCATGGTTCCAACAACTTGCCTTAGATCTTGTTAATGTTGCAATTATTTAAGATGCAGTCAGTCCTCTCTGTTACACTGTCTTTAGTTGCTGCAACAAAACATGTGGTGATAGGAAATATGTTGTACTCAGCGCAGAGGGACTTGGACTGTATGAGCATACTTACTCAGTGTTAGTGGTTGCGTACATGATTCTGTCCCAATGGAGAACATGCTAAATCTGACAAATATTAAGAGAAAACAATCTTGTGTGCCATACAGGTTTGTACAGACAGTGCTACAGCACGCCAAATAACTTGGGTATCACCGAAGGTCAATCTTGCCTTGTCATCAGATAATTGTACTTAAAGCCAGGTGTTCCTGAGTATGCCGATGTGCTCAGTAAGTAGGAAACTGGGTCCAAAGAGAATAAAGTGTAAGGCACTCATAACGTTAACAACATTCTTTTTGTTTCTTTTCTTTCCCCGAAATAATTCACAAAGCTGACTACTTCCACACTGTCTTGATGAAGAACATACCTTCACATTTTAAGCCAGCCATGTACCACCAATGATAGAATATTAAAGAAAAAAGGTTTGCATTTATATAGCACCTCTCAGGATCTCAAAATGCTCAAAAGTGCTTTACGGCACTTCTTTTGAAGTGTAGGCACTATTGTAACATACAAAATGTGGCAGCCATTTTGTGCAGAGCAAGGTCCCACAAACTGCAATGTGATAATGACTAGGTCATGATGAGAAATTGGGCTCTTTAGCAGCCACTTCTGGGTACTAGGAGTGTCCTTCGAACTCCAGAACTATACCCATGGTGCAAGCACACACCTATGGGGCACCATGTTTTCTTTTTATTCTTTCAAGGGATGTGGCTCGAACAGCATTTATTGTCGATTCCTAATTGCCCTTGAGAAGGTGCTAGTGAGCTGCCTTCTTGAACTGCTACAGTCCTGGAGATGTAGGTACACCCAATGTGCTGTTACGAAAGGAGTTCCAGGATTTTGACCCAGCGACAGTGAAGAAATGGCAATATTGTTCCAAGTCAGGATGGTGAGTGACTTGGAGGGGAACTTGCAGGTGATGGTGTTCGCATGTATCTGCTGCCATTGTCCTTCTAGATGGTAGAGAGGTTGGAATGTGCAGTCTAAGGAGCGCTGGTGAGTTCCTGCAGTGCATCTTGTAGACGATATACACGGCTGCCACTGTGCATTGATGGTAGAAGGAAGGAATGTTTGTGGATGAGGTGCCAATCAAGTGGGCTGCTTTGCCCTGGATGTTGGTGCGGCCTTCGGCGTGTGCAATGATTGTCCATTGGAAGAAGGCAAAATTAGAAGTTCTGTTGATGTACTGCTGCGTTAAATTCAGCAGTGCCATTTTGGAGCTCAACACCATGTCTTAACCTCACATAACGGAACTCATGTTTAACAGCATAAAGGACCAGCACTATTTCAAGTGATTATTAACTACTTAAAGGTTAATTTCTTGATTTCTTCTGGTATTGCTTTGATACCATACATTTTGGTATTTTCTATAATTGTTACAAGTTGCAAAAGACTACAGGGTGTACTCAATCCTTAAGCAAAAGCAGTTGCCATTAGGCAGAGGTGCTTAAGTAGGGATTTCCCTTGGAATACAGCATTACTTAGGCAATAAGCAGAGGCAATTCAGAGTAGGACAAGTTACTGGAAGAGGGAGAAGAAGAAGCAGGTGAAAGGCTCTTAATAGGAGAGCATATCTGCCCAGGATGTTTACGGAGAAATTCTCCAGCCTGATGATCAATGTATGTGGCACCTTCATTGAAATCTGTCACAACCACAACTGCAAACTCAGAACAGGGCAAGAACAGCAACAACTTTCATGTATCTCACACCCTCTGGACTGGAGCTAGAAGTATTAGCAACATCTCAAAAGTATGCCATCTACTGTTGTGCTAGGGGACTTTCTAGTCAAAGACAGCTAAACATGTTTAATTCTGTCTGCAGACAGCAGCAGGCAGTGTGAGTGGGTGGCTTCATTAGAATTGCAGCCTTCCCCCATGGCACAGAATGACACTGGCGGCTCGCACATTGCTTTTTGGATGCCACATATCAACTCTGTCTTATATGGGAACCAACACCCAGCTGGTGTATGATGAACAGCAGTGCATCGTGCAGGTCAATGCCCGGTATCCTGGCAGCAGTCTTCATGCCTTCATTCTGTGGCAGCGTGCTGAGCCAACAACGTTTGAGCCACTACAGGAGAACAAAGGAGACTGGCTACTGGGTGACAGCTTCTATTCAATGAGATATCGACCATGAATCTACTGTGTGGCCCATGCACACATGGGCAGCGCGCATACAATGAGAGCCATGGCGCCACACAAAATGTGATACAGTGGACCATTTACATGCAAAAAAAAACTTCTGCGGCCCGTAGCACTCTAGAGGAGCCTGCTGTTGTGTCCAGCCAATGTATAGTGCAGTCAATGATCCCCGTGTCCATTTCAGTAGCTATCCAATTTAGTCCGCTATCTGTTTTAATGTTGGTTAAGGTGTGAATATTGGTCAGGACACTGAGGAGAAATGTCCCTGTTCCATTGAGCTGACATTTAAAAACACATGGCTGGAAATCTCTGGCTGTTCATGCCAGCGGGACTCTCCGGTCCCGCTGGCAGTGCAACCCTGCCCGCGGAATTCCCTTTGACAGCCACAGGACCAGGGAATCCTGCCATGAGCAAACAATGCACCACCTCCCGCTCCTGGGAAACACGCAGCTGGGAGGTTGGAGAATTTCACCCATGATCTTGTGGCAATAAGTCAAAGTCTAGAGACAGCTATTGCCAATTTGATTCATCTTCCAAGAACAACATGAAGAGACCAGGCTCTTCTCCAAACTGGATAAGGCAGATGGAACAAATACAGATGAATCATTCCAAACTGCTCTTCTTCATCCAGTTCTGAAGGGACATCAACCCTACTTTCATTGCTCTGTCACTGGTATGCCAACCCGGGTCAGTGTAGAAAAGGAAAATTCATGTTAAGAACCATAAAGCGGGTTTTAAAAGTTCAAGGAAAGCCATTTTCAAAACTGCACTTTCATGTTTTATGCAACAATAAAAGCAGGTTTTTTAAAAGTTTATTTATTAGTGTCACAAGTAGGCTTACATTAACACTGCAATGAAGTCACTGTGAAAATCCCCTGGTGGCCACACTCCGGCACCTGTTCGGATACACCAAGGGCCAATGCACCTAACCAGCACGTCTTTCGGACTGTGGGAGGAAACTGGAGCACCCAGAAGAAACCCATGCAGACACGGGGAGAATGTGCAAACTCCGCAAGACAGTGACCCAAGCCGGGAATCGAACCCGGGTCTCTGGCGCTGTGAGGCAGCAGTGCTGATCATTGCGCCTAATACCCTCAGGGTGCACAGCTCAAATTTTATTTTATGCCAGTAATGAAAGAGAAAAGTGTTAACCATCACCAAGAAAACCCATTGCCAACCTCATGCCTATCCTTGTAGCTGTATGGAAATGGAATGTCCCACTGCTATCTCAGAAGTAGTTTCTGTGCTTGTATCAGGTGGGAATGGCCTGTCACATTACTCTCCCTGGGAGAATATCACCATCTATTGTGCTTTCTTTGTTTAATAGATTCAGATACATAAAAGGAAATGTTTCTTTTCCCACCAGGGTCTTCCCTCTGAAGAGTTTCTACAGCAACACACCCACTCTGCCTTTATAAAAAGACTCGGAGGATTTTTACTGCAAGGTTTGAGTGACAAATAGTGAATGAGCTTCACAAAATAGTTGATTCCCTCTTGGTTAAATCTTTTGGAATACAATATCGCCTTTTTGAATGCAGCAGGCAGCAATGCTTCAGGAAAAAATAAGGCTTCATTTCAGGAACCCAGAGAAAGTTCTGAAGTGCGGAGGGGGTGACCTTTGTCATAATTAAATGTATCCCCACCTCCCCCACAGATTCAAATACTGTTCTTTTTAAAAAATATCACTCTGCTAAAACAGTGGTGGTTCACGTCCTTCATTAAGTGGTGCTGAACGTAGTATTTTTCTTCAAACTGTTCTTCATCCCTCCAGAGCTTCATCTCCGCTTCCCATATTGAAGAGTATGGCAGACAACCTGAGATTGCCTAAAATTCTGCCCATCATTCACCATTATCAGAGAGGGGATCCAATGTCGGAACTTTTCACTTCTTATCGGGTTTTAAAGCATTATCTCAGCACAAAGAGATGGAGAAGAGATTACTTCTGAGATTTTTTTGTTTTCAAACCCTCTTCAAGCAACCTTTCCACATTTCAGTCGAGTCCTTGGAATTTTAACAGCCACTGGATCTCCCCCTCCCCCGCCACCCCCCCACCCCCACCTCCCGTTTTCATGATGCTTCTAACTATTGTCTTGTGTTTTGTGGCTGTTAGCCTTATCTCTGTTAAATTGCAATCAAGGATTCCATCAAAGTTTATTTTTAAGTCTGTTATTTGCGAGCCAATCTCGCACCCTGATGGCAAAACCCAGGTTAAAGGCAAAAAAGCCTGGTCTACAATCCTGCTGCCTGACTGAAAGAGCCAGATTTAGAAATGTCAACATGGAAGAAAGCGCTCACTAAGGCTGACCTCTGGAATTTGAATCAAACATATGCCGCCAGAAAAGATGGGCAGGATTTTTCTGGCCCCTGGCTGGCAAGAAAAGCAGCGAGGGCACCAGGAAAATAGTAGAGTCATATCGGGCCATCTTGCCAACGTATTCTCGCCACTGGGAGTGGCAGGAGCAGTTGCAAAATGGTCACCTGCTGAACGGAGGCTGGCAGCTGAGAAGAACGATTGCATGGTTTGTTTTAGCAGTGATTCAGAGGCCGTGTTGGAATTATACCAGCGGAAAATGGCCTCCAGCCAAGTGTAGAAGCCACCAGCTTCAGGGAGACAGCCTCCTATTGGCAGTCCGCGGGCCACTGGGGACAGACATTCAATGGCCATTAAAGGGAGCACATGAAAGAAAGGCAGCTTCCACCGCTCAAACACTCCGCCCGGAGGTCTTTCCCCTCCATTTTTAAAAAATATACTGATCTCATGTTGAGGCTCCCTCATGATCTCAGCAGTGCCTCAGCAGTGCCCACTGGGGCTGCTGAGGCTTCAGAGGTTTTGGCCCTCTGATAAGGCGAGCAGCATCTAAATCCTACCCACCATCTGTAATGGGACAGTGAGTTCAGAGGATGTCAACTCACTTCCAGGAGTATCACTGTGTTGGTCTGGCTCCCAGAAAACACAGGCTCAGGATTCCCATGTGGTGCCGACATTGGGATCTTGAAGCCCATAATGAAATCCTGCCTCAAGAAGAAATAATGCAGACGTCTCTTATTAAACAGCTCTCATCAAAATTACAACTCACCACAACACCAATTGAGGCCCTTGGGTAACCAATTAATGACTACTTCAGGGCTTTATACTGCCACTGCTGGTATTAATCCAGTGACAGGCCTGTCGCCATGAAACATGCAGGGCCTATAAAATCGTGCAGTCAGCATGCCACCTCCTGGGAGCTATCCTTCAATCAAAGGCACTCGGTGCATGTTCAAAAAACTGGACATTAGGAAGAGAGAGCCTTCTGAGACACACGCCCTTTGATTGCTAGCAACCCTGCTGCACTGATCTCCTTGCCATCCCCATCCCGTCTATAGTCTGGATCACCCAGCAAACCTAGAACTCCGATGCCTCTCCTTCTGGCAGCAAGTCACAGCTTACCCAGTGGCCATGCTGAACACAGGAGCTGCCAGCTTCCGATTGTTGTCTCTGGGATTCCAGGGGAAGGCCCACAGTTGGCCTTGCGAATGCCTGGTTGGCTTTTGGTTCAGCGGGCTTTCCCGAAAAGAGGCAGCACAGGTCTCTTGCCAGCTCTCCAACCGCAGAACCACCTCCCCACCACCCCCCTCAGCCCCCCCCCCCCTCCCCCACCCCAACAAGATTCCGTTCATTATGTTAAAAGTGGTAGACAAATTTAAGCTGTTGCTGTTATTGTTATTAGCTGTGCTAAATCCCAGTGAAAGCAACTCCACGTATGCTACAATAGTCCTCCCATTCCACCACTCTGCTGCTGAAACTCATGCTGAGCAGTGCTATTCATCTGTTTATTTGAAACACCGGCATACAAATACAAACATTATCACCAAATGAGCACTTTCTATTCTTTTTGCGAAAGATATTCTATTTGTCACTTTCAGTTAGCTGTCCCCATTGAATAAAGTCTTGTTTAATCTCCTCGTCAGTGCTTGTTGTGGATTCAGGCAGTGGTTTGGAATTCTTGGTTTTAAAAAATTGGATTATTTCGCTGCCATTGACTGTCTGACACTTTTAAACGACATAAAAGAAAGTCATTAAAGGAGTGAAAGAAAATAATTCAAGGTCTATTATAACCAGAAACAAGCAGTACACGCAGCAGATTAGCAGGCAGCACTACTGAGTGCTTTTTAAATCGATGTCAGGTCAAATTAATTTCTGGTTTCTCAAGACATACACAGTGTATTATTTATTTACATGCTCTGCTCCTTTTCCTTCCTTTTCGTGGTGCCTAGTTCTCTGTTTTCTTTCCAAGCCTCTTATTTCAGTTGAGAAGGAGCAACACATCACTGAATCACAGGATGCTTACAGCAAAGGAGGCCATTCAGCCCATCATGTCCAAGTGCCACTTCCAGCCTTCTCCCCGTAACCCTGTAGATTCTTCCTTTTCAGATCACAGTCCAATTCCCTCTCAAATGTTTTGACTCAACCTGCCTTCACCATACTCTCGGGCAGTGCATTTCAGACCCCAACCACCCAGCGTGAAAAAGATTTTCCCCATGATGTCATTGCTTCTTTTGCCTATTATCTTGTTCCCGATCCTTCCACCAACGGCAACAATTTTCCCCTATCTAATCTGTCCAGGTTCCTCACAATTGTGTATACCTCTATCAGATCTCCTCTTAACCTTCCCTGGTCTAAGGTGAACTGTCCACATTATCCAATGCATCTAGATAACTGAAGTTCCTCATCCCTGGAACCATTTTTGGGAGCCTTTTCTGCACTCTCTCTAATGTCTTTACATCTGACCTAAAGTGTAGCGCAATCCTTCAGGTTTGTCCCCAAATCTTCCAGATAATGCTGTGTGAAGCCCAGGAGAAATACCACAGGGTTTTCAAAAACAAATGTGTATTTTTTTCATTTTCTTGAACTATTTCATTTATTGAGAAAAATAATAGAGATGGGAAGAAAAAACTGTCTGATTGGGTAGGGCAGATGGAGATCCAAGGTCATATTGTGAAACAGTAAGTAGTCTCACAACACTAGGTTGCAGTCCAACAGGTTTATTTGGTAGCATGAGCTTTCGGAGCGTTGCCCCTTCATCAGGTGAGTGCAATGCTCCGAAAGCTTGTGCTACCAAATAAACCTGTTGGACTTTAACCTGGTGTTGTGAGACTTCTTACTGTGCTTACCTCAGTCCAATGCCAGCAACTCCACATCATACTGTGAAACCCTCAGGAATACCTGGCAATCTTAGGTGCAACTGATTGTCTTTGTTTTGCACTGCTGATAGCTGGCAGGAGGTTATTTTCTGTATTTGCACTACCCAAATACTGTAGTGTAGTCAGGCTCTCAACTGACAATAATAACTGAACATAATTCTGGTGGACACAGGAAGGTGGCAGAGTTCAGGTACGCCATCATCTGGCCTAATGATTCACCCAACAAGGGCAATTAGAAACTCATGATGTTTGAGACTAGGATTCAAACTCATAGCCCTGCTATTAAGAAAAGAACATTAAAAAATAGGAGTGGCAGTAGAGTAGGCCATTTGGCCCATCAAGCTTGCTCCGCTTAGAGTTTCCATCCCTTACATGTGAGATGTTGGTTGTTAAATGCATGTACATTCACAGTGAATATTGCACACACAAGCTTGGCTCTGTAGCTCGCAATGAGCGAATGGCATCCCAATCCTGATCAACACATGAAGAACGATCACTGGTTTGGGGTTCCAAACTCTGCCAGTACAACATAGAAATGCACTGCAGGATGTGCCATTTCATTCAGAAGGGAGAGTAAGGGGGAAAAATCAAAGAGAAACAAAGGCATTTTTCTAAATCACCGCCAATATTGTCAGCACGCGAAAGACCAACTGCATCCAGGCTGACATTTAAGAAAAAAGGCTCGGCTATAAATAAACAAGGTTGTCTCAGATGACTTTCCCTTTTGGTGCCCTCAATTAATAATACAGTGCAGTGAGATGGGTAATACACAAGTTGGCGGGGGCTGGGGGGCGGGGGGGGGAGAACAGTTACAATTTTTTTTCAAACAGAAGAAATCTTCCCCCATGGTGAAAAATGGAAATGGCTGAAACAACAAAATTCTAGCTCAGAATGTTTACCAGCCAATGCAGTCCAGAGCCTTATATACCTGCCACAGTTTGAGCATTAACCTGACATTCCAACCCTACTGCTTCATTCTGATCTGCAAAGCTAATCATTGTCAAACCCTGGTAGATGCCTGCATGTGACCTTGTTTAATGTGTGGGAAACTTGGGACGCTGTCATTGGGTCCACAATATTGATGGGTTGATGATCAGTTTTTGGTGATGTGTCAAACCGTAACAATTGAGACCACTTTACCATTGCAGTCTTCTTCTGCCTATGCATCCAGCGAGACACATTCTTCCTTTGTCTGTTCCACCGCTGAGGAATTTTGGACGGCACTTTGACTCGACACCTGCTGCCATGGGTGGCAATAAGCTCCCAGTGGCATTGCTCAGGAGAAAGTCGAAAAGCTTGAGTCGCTCAGTCACGGCAAAGGTGGCAATCCACAGAGAAGACAAAAAAATGTTGCTACTTTATTCATAAAGATTGTCCTTATGCCTTTGTTCTCTGTTTGTTTAAAATGTTAAACTCTTTTCATTTCAGCAGCATGAAAATGTATTCCAAGCCGAGAATACAGAAATGTAACATGCTGCCAAACAGGTGCCGATGTAACTCTATCGTAAACGGAGCCAGATTTCTAATCATTTATGACAGGAGGGAGAGATACAGCATAAAGAAACTGCCCACAGCTTACTTTCTCTTTCCCTTTCTCTTAAACAGGATCAGAATATCATATGCTGCTGAAACTATTGGTTGGGGCACTAAGTCTGCTTTCTAAAATAAGCAGAAAATCTCCTCAATCTACTCGAGGCAATTGGTATAATAGGAGGTGATTTGCTGCTGAAATTCCTTCCCTCCTGTGGGGAAGCATCTAGCCCCCACTCTGTTTCCCCTTAATGTCCCGGTCAAGGTCAGGGAACTTGTGATGTGAAGGAATCGTGGGAACATCTCTCTTACGTTAAACCCAGACTGTGCAGGTGAACAAGGAGTTACAGCACTGAAAAATAACCACCAGAGTCAAGAATCAAACTTCAGGGGATTTTTAGACACATTGCTTAGAAATCACAATTCAATTTATTTCCTTCTTGCAGTGAAGGTGAGGAAATATGATGAAAACTCATTGCAGATTAATACAAACTTCAAGAGAATCTTCTTGTGGATTCCACAGACACTTGGAGATAAATTGCTTGTCAGATAACAACCTCTTCATATCAGGTTGACTTGACAGCCACTAACAATGGGAATTTCCACAGCTTATTCTGAACAAATATGAAATATTTGCTCTGGGGCTGACAGCTGTGACTGCCTAGAGGTAGAGGGGGCTTTGTGCTAAATCATGTTGCACAGTTGAAAGTCAACTCAATCCCCTGCACTTCATTCAGGCCCTGCCAGCTATAGATCAACAGTTGAGGCAGCCAACCTGAAGCAAGCGAGAGGGCTGCATAGAACACCATTGGAAAATGCCAGCCCGACTAACTGCAATTATTTTCAAAGACTAATGTTCAGCGCATTCACATGGGATGGCGGGTTCTGGTTCAGGGGAGGCAATTAATATGCTGGAGTTCCCCGAGGTGATATGAATGAAGGCTCGTCCTTTCTGGCAGGAACACGCATACATCAAACCTGATCTGTACTGAATTTGTTTGCATCGATATTGTAGAGCAAAGCTCAGGTGACATTTTTTGAACAGTAAGTAGCATGTCAGGTTTCATTCTATGCAGTCTTAGAAAAGCAATAAACAAAGGCCACAGGCCACAAGAGTAAATATAATTGCTACAGCTGCAGGATTTGTCAGCAGCAATTAGTTTGGGGGAGGAATAAAACAAATTCTTTGTTTTTAAGACTTTATTCTGTATTTGCGCAACAGTTGTGTTGATTATTCAGTGCTTTTATGTCCATTGGTAACCAAACAACAATGATGGTAACTAGGAAATCACCTAGACAGCATTGTGATAATTGCTGATATAAAAACGAATTAGTGCGGATGCTGGAAATCTGAAATGAAAAAAACAGAAAGTGCTGGAAATACTCAGCAGGTCTGGCAGTACGTGAGGACAGAAACAGAGTTAATGTTGAGTTAATTACTGCTCTTCAGTACATAAGTTCGGAAGAAGAGTCGCATTCAATTTGAAACATTAGGCGGGATTTTATGGCCTCGCTTGAGCAAGACTGTAAATTCCCACCCGAGGTCAATGGACATCATTTCTGTTGTCCACCCCTCGCCCGCTCCGATTCCATGGCGGGCAGGGTGGGAGAATTCTGGTGATTAACTCTGTTTCTGCTGCTAGACCTGTTACATCATAAATACTTGTGTTGCAGAATAAAATTTGCCTTTTGTGTCTTTTGGCTCTACAGCTAGTCTGCCAGGAAGTACAGGCCTTTTTTGCAGAGACAACTTTGTAAGTTATATTTTTTGATAGTTTTGTTAAAGTTTGCCTTTGTAGCTCATTTGTACAGTATTGGAGCAGCAGTGTTTTTGACGTGAAAAAGAATAGTTCCTGAACGAGGCTAATGTTAGTTAGCTGTTATATAAATCAGCAGATGCAAAGCTTTGGAAATGCATTATGTAAACTGGACGCACAGTGGATCATCTGCTTTCACGGGTGACAGCTATAATTTATATTATTAAAAACTTTCACAGTGAATTTCTGTGGGGGTTCTACCTGATCTGCTGCCATAACTCCAGTATAAGAGCAGCATAACACCTGGAAAAGCCATTCATTTCATTTCTCAAGGCCCCCGGTGAATGGTGGGAGATCAAGAATCTCATTGAAAGCTTCTCCTGGGTGTCTGGAGCAATGTACACATGTAGAATATATGTTTGCAGTGAGCATCAAACATTGTCTTGGCCAATATTCGTCCCTTAACCGACATCAGTATAAAAAGCAGCTTGAATGGCCATTATTTAATTGTTGTTTGTCGAACTTCGTTGTGCGCAAGCCAGCTATCATGTTTCTAACATTACAACATCTATCACAGTATTCAATTGACTGTGAAGCAAATAAAAGGCACTATAGAATTGCAAGTCTTTCTTTCTAGCTGACTGGAGTGTCTGTGGACCAATGAGAAAAATTGCAAACCTGCTTTCAGCTGCAAAAGAGTTATTTGCCCTTGCTATTTATAAATAATGATTGTCACATAATTCATACATTATTCAGTAAATCACAAATAACCAAATTGCCATCTCTCCCTCCTGGGCAAAAGCAATAGTTTTGATTATGCAGACAATCATAGTAACATTGCCAATCCACATATGCTCTTATATTACACTGTCAGTCCCAATACCACAAACACCAACAGGAACCGCCCATGCCTCTTCTGAAAACCTTCTTAACCCGACTCATTTGGTAGCACTATCACTTCCAGGTCACAATATGATGGGTTCATGTCTCAATTCAGGATTTCAGCACATAGTCAAGGCTGACAAGTGCTGAGGTACCATTGGCTTCTGGGATAAGGTGTCAACAGCTCATGACAATCTGTTCCAGTTGTTTAGATAGGTGCCCACCAATCCCTGAAAAATCTTTTTCCTAAACTGTGATCACTAAAGGTGAGCCAATAGGTCCTTCATCTTATTGCTGTTTGTTGGACAAAACGTCCGCTGTGTTTGCCTTTGCCTCCGAGGTTCACTTAAGGTGTTGGATAAAGCTTCATTTTTTGCCTCCCTCCCTAATTGTTGCCGTGAATCGCACCCACTTCATATCTTCCCATTCACTCCCTCCCACAATTTCCTGCTGATGCCTGTCCTGGCCTTACTCTCTTTCAGTTCCAATCCCAAAATTCCTGAGATTCCATTCCCAATAAGAAACAAATTCAGAAAACAACAGAGACACAAAAGAGCAACAGAGGAAGATATGCAAAGAGATAGAAGCAGTGAAGCCATCTCCATCCAGAAAGCACAAGGCTCTGCATAAGATATATCAATAGAAATCAATCCAATTTAACCCTCACACTGGCTAGGAGTCTGCTCTTGAGTGGTGTCATTCCGCACCGTTGCATTAATAGATAAATAAATGGCCAACTATAGGACCCCTATATAAATAAAGCAGTGATGCCAGTTCAGGAAAATGTGATACATACAGAACACTACACTTACACCATGCCTGAAACTTGCACAATACCTTGAGAGGTCTAGATTTTTAATATAGATTCAAGTAAGGAGTGCGGTGAAAATACAGGGTCCACTATACCATTGCTCTATACACCAATTTTACAATGTAACTCAGAATGTTAGCCTTTGAATTGTGAGTATAACAAGGGGTGGAATCTAGTGAAGTTCCTGGGAGCGGGAAACAAGGCGGACGAGAGCAGTTAATTGTGAAATGACAGCTGCCTGATGGTGCATTGAAAGTCAAGAAGTAAAATGCAGGCAGATTAAAGACAAATTGTGGTCCCCGACAACTAGATGCGGAAACCAATTTTTAATCCATTAGCATGCCATGCATACTTATTAAAACTCATGGTCAGCAGATAAAATTGTGCCTTTGTGATTAAGTTGGCAGCAAATGAGAAACAAGTGCCTTCTATTCACGACTGCTTAAAGGTAGCATGGAACAAGCAAAGTAGTCTTCTTGGTGGATTTGGAGTGTGTAACAGCTACTTCTGTAGTCTGGGGCACTGTGTTGGACCAGAGGAAAGAAGATTGAGTTTGCATTGAGCTCCAGTAGCATGGCTGTCTGAGGGCTGAACCATGGCAGCCCTAAGAAGAGTCATGGGGGACAGAGGAAGGGTGCTGGATGAAGCCAACAGTGGCTTCAGGAGATCAAGGGTGACTGAGGGCACGTCAATGGTGAAGCTGGGAAAGTTGAGGGTACCCAGGATAGGTCTACGGTTATAGAGGGATGGGTCAAGGATGACAATTGATAGGACAAGAGTGACAGGAGGGGACAGACTCAGAGCGCTGGGGAACAGCTAAATCAAGAGTGATGGTGGGTGGCTTAAGGATCTCAGAAGGCAAACTTAGGGTGAGGGATGGTCAAAGATGATGGCTTGCAGCTCCAGGGATCCAAATGTGGCAGTGGGGAGAAGTGGCAGCAGTCCAATTTCAAACTCCGCCTCTCAGACAGGCATCCCTGCATCCCTCCAATCATTGGCTGAGCCTTTCAACTGTGCAGAGCGAATTGGCTGGCTGCCGCATGATAGGTACATAGCCAGCCATCTCATCTCTGAGCGGAAGTCCTGCACACTTATAGTTCTACCATTGAGACACTTCCTGCTGCAACTAGGTTCCACAAGATTTCACGTATATCTTTCATATCAGGTAAAATTTCAAAGTGTGAAATATTGTATAGATCTGTACTTTTCTCTTCAAAAATTGCATTAATATATAGCACATGACACATAGTAAAACTTTCCAAGATGCTTTACAGGAATATCAGACCAAAGAAAATTGATATTAAGCTAGGGGATATTACAACATGTAACCAAAGCTTGGTCACAGGTTTTAAGGAGCATCTTAAAAGGAGAGGAAAGCAAGGAGACTGAGGAAGGAAATTCCAGAGCATAGGGCTTAGGCAGCTGAAGGCCACCACACTTAGTACTCCTTAAATATAAATGAGGGCCGATTTTCTGAAATCGGCACTTTCTGCATGTGCATGATATCCATGTGACTGAAAGTTTCATGACCAAACAGCTACTTAAATAGTTCATTACAAAACAAATGTTTGAAGTGTCTCTAAACAACGAAATAGGAAAAAATATATATTAAGAAGTTAAAACCAAAGATATCACAATTATAGTATAGTACAGAGTATCCCTACAGTACAGAAGGAGGCCATTCAGCCCATCCAGACTGTACCGACCACAATCCCACCCAGGCCCTATTCCCGTAACCCCACACATTTACCCCGCTAATCCCCCTGACACCAGGGTCAATTTAGCATGGCCAATCAGCCTAACCTGCATATCTTTGGACTGTCGGAGGAAACCAGAGCACCTGGAGGAAATCCACGCAGACACAAGGAGAAAGTGCAAACTCCACTCAGACAGTGAGTGACCTGGGGCCGGAATTGAACCCAGGTCCCTGGCGCTGTGAGGCAGCAGTGTTAACCACTGTACCACCGTGCACTTATTGACACATTTTGTTAAAGTGATCCTCTTCGAATGATAGAACATTGCAACACCCGAGATACTGGAAGCACCCAGGAACAAAACAAAGAGACAAGTTACAGCAAACTAAACTCTCAAACCCGCAAGATTATAAAGTGAGAAATATGCTCTGTTCATTTCTTCTGGTTTGATTACACTAATGGCCAAATTTGAATTCTTAGTTTACTGGGAAGTTGTCTTGTGAGGTTCAGACACTGACAATACTTACAGTCTTTCCAGCTCCTTCAGATCCTGAAAGGCTCCCCTCTCAATGGTGGTTATTTGGTTTTCCATGAGCTGTCTGTGAAGCAGATGACAGAAAATTGAATCCATGGCATCTTAATGTAGTGAATAAGCAGGCAGTCATTAACAACTTCAATGATTGAATTTCAAACATCAACAGCAGATCATGGGCTGGCTTATCTTTATTCACAGCATTTCATACTGGAGTTTGAGATTTCACATCCAATTTGCTTTGCCTGACACTGACACCTGAAATCCAACAGCTACATGTATAGCACAGAAATTAAGTACGGGTGGGGAAGGTAGGTGTGGTAGAGAGGGCATTTCACCATTCAAATATTTAAAACAGCATTCTTGAAAACATACTTCAGAGTTTAGTTTCTAGGCCTATAGCAAAGCAAAAGAGATGTGAAAAAACACATTTATAATAACAGAGCACCTTGTCAGAACCAAAAAACAGCGGCAGACTGAGCAATGTTTCTTTTAAGTGTCCACACCATTACAGAATAACAAATCAACCAACAGTTAAGAATATAAATTGTGAGTAGCGCTTTCTTTAATAATGTTCTTAATATATTTCACTTGGGGAATTTTATAAAGTATCTGTAAAAAGAAACATGAATGTTCAAATATAGAATTACTTGTTAAGAATGAGTAATATTGTGCTTATGATTTCTGCAAGAATACTGTTGCAATCTTTGAGATTTTTCACATGCAAAGTGCTTGACACTAGCTGTGCCTCTGTGGCGACCCAAAGAGTAACATTTGGTTGTGCCAATTTTCAAAGACTGGCGAATACTATTACCCATTCACAACCAGCAAGTGAAACAAAATTGTTAAATACAGGCTCAGTAGAGTTTGCCAAGTGTACTGTCACACTGTGTTATTAAACGTCAAAATAGCAAGCAGCTTGAAGCATTGGATAGGCGCTGGATAAAGTATCCCATGGCATCATTACAGTTATACCCAGCGCCTCAGTTTCTAAAATAAATCACATGTTCCTGCAGAAAATAGAATGCCAATAATCAAGTGGGAGAGCAGCATCAAGAAAGAGTGTTATAGTCTAGATCTGTGATGTATAGTCACTGCTAACTCTGCCTTGTGCTAATTCATACAACACCTCATTCCTGCATTTCATTCACAAAGGGTAACATGAGATATCAAACTGCACCTTTTTTTAAATGACAAGCTGAAGAGTTGGAAGCAAATAGCAGCAGAAATGGATAGATGGCGCGACAGAAATATTTAGACTTACAGAACTCGCATGTGTCTCAATCCTGAAAAAGCTGATTTGGTGATTCTTGTGATGTTGTTCCCATTCAAATCCCTGAAAGGAAACAACGAATTTGACAGTGAAACAAGGAGGGAATGGAACAGACTCACCATCATTTCCTGAAGCATGCCCAAGTGGTCAAATCTACACTCAGCTACTGATATTTCGCCCAGTGGTCAGATCTACACCCAGCTACTGATATTTCACCCAGTGGTCAAATCTACACCCAGCTACTGATATTTCACTCAGTAATAATTTTAAATCCATTTTGAATCTTTATAAGCAAAGGGGGATGAATGTTTGGGAGTTAAATACTCCTCCCCGCAATTCATTTCCTACTGTTTCTACGAGTACATTAAAAAAGGAGTCAATAAATAATTAACGACCACAGAAAAATTGGACACGGCTGAAGAAATACTGACCCTTCTCTCAACAATACGAAGAAAAGCTGCGTTTATGCCTTTAGCACAGCTGAAAGCAAGCTCCTTCACATTGGGGATCAACAATTGTCTCAGCAATTGGGGGCCAGGGGGAAGGGGTGAGATTAGGGACAGAGGCCGGAGAAAATAGTTTCTGAGGAAGGTGGAGGATCGGTGGACCCGATTCTGAATCTTCAAGAAGCAGATAAAAGATCTAAACTGTTACCGTTCTCCGCCATACATGTTGCCGCTTTTTGAAGTTCGTGCATTTCTGAGAAACCAGAAGAAATATCAAAACTTTTGTCTTGGGAATTTTTCCTACCACTACTTGATTTTTTTAAGTGGAAGGTATAGCACGCGGAATGCAGAAAACTCCACTGGCGTGCACATTTCAAAAATAAATCAGTATTAATGGAAAAATGTGCGCCCCTTCATGCTGCGTGCAAATGTAGACTTTGACAGCACTGTGGGCTCTTGAAATCTAATCCCATCAAGCATCTGAGACCACTTATATACTCGCCAAGTAAGCTCAATGAGGGCACAATCCTTTCAAACCCACTCCAAGCTTTCATGCACTTGCACAGAACGAACCGCTAAAAAAACTGCCCGATTCCAGTTTATATTCAAAGCGAAATCCCCTCAGCAATGGGGGGAGCTGCTGTAACAGGGGTAAGCGCCCTGAGCTTCCTTCTGGAACCCCTACAAGATCTTTTATTGTGTGAACAGTTGTGAAATCTGCCCTGGTCTCGCATTTTAAAAAAAATAGCCGAGAACATGTTCGAATGTCCAAGAAATAATCTTAGGATCCCCTCAGGAAGTGTATTTTGGTTGACCACTGGGTAGGTCCTCCCAGAGTTTAGCAATTGAAATTATACCGCAACGGGTGAACCCTTCAGCCGAATGTGTGTAATAAGGCGAAATGATCAGAAGCTTCCCCGATGGATGTGTTATTCTGCAGAGCCTGACAGTCAGCAAGTAATGTGTGTGCATTCAAAGTGATTCCGGCATTGCATCTGACTCCCGTTTGTTCTTACACTTCACCTAGCTGTTTGAGGTTGTCTCAGACCTGTGCATTATCATCCTCGCTCTCTGCTACAACCAGCTCCCCCTCTCCACCCAAGTGGCTGGCTCTCCCGCAGTCCCCCCTCCCTTCAAACCTGTCAGCCCTGCAATGACAGCATTTCAAACACCCGCAAAGATAAGGGTTTTGTTTTAAAAGACAAGGTGCCGCAGGCAGGTTTTGAAACCTGCCGGGTTTGAAGGAGCAATGCGGATCCTGGCATGAGCCCCAGTGAGTTCCCCACACGGTGAAATGTGCCAGAGTTCCTGCATCACACTGAAACACTCTGGAAATGAGCAAGAAACAATTCACCGGAGTCTGCAGAGCTTTCCATTCAAACGGGGGATCGGCAGAATGTAGTGTGCCAGTTCTGTTTAAATCTATCTGGGAGTCAGGAGGTGAGGAATGGGTTTGTACTCACAGTCTCTCGGTGTTCCTGGGGATGCTTTTGGGGACTGAGCGCAGCCCCAGTCCGTGACAATCCACCGCCGTCCCAGCACAGCTACAGTGATTCGGGCAAACTTGGCCAACAACTTCTCTCCAAGTATTCGTCCCGATTACCAGGAGAAAGCAGCAGAAACCCCTCCACAATCCAAACGCACTCATCGCTGCTTTTTGTGTGTGTGTGAGAGGGGGAGGGGGGGTAAACTTTCGTTTCTTTTTTAACCGAAAGGTGAATAAATGCTGCTTTCAAATCGGATCTCCCAACTTTATTTTCTCTGTCCCAATGCCAGGGTGTGTGTGCAGAGATTTTTCGAAGCAGGCAGCGATCGCTCCAGTCCCTGCAAACTCATTCACACACACACCAGCTCCCAGACAATAACACGTATCGCAGCGCCTTCTTTATCGCCACCAGAAGAGGCTCCGGATTCTCAACAAAAATGCGACCAAACCAAATGAATTATCTTGTCAGCGGATCGCTTCGGATCGTTCGAGCACGACAGCCCAGATGATTCAACAGAACAGCGCCGCATACAACGCCAGATATCGATTCCCTTTCAAGCATCCATCAGGCTGTCATTATTGACAGTCATGAGAATCACTGAGGATGTGGGGAGGGGGGGGGGGGGAGATCAGACACGTCCCGATTCAAACACACCAGGGGGAAAAAAGACTATTAAATGGGCATGTAATTGCTTAAAGTCTTAACAACCTTTTGTTCTTTTAAGTCCAGATTCCAAGTAATCAAACAAGGAGTTCTTTTTCTCCCCCTTCTCTGTCCGTCCAGGACTGATCTTTTTTTTCAAAATCTTCGATTTGCCCCAAAGACCAGAAGGTAGGTGGGCAGTGAGACAAATGTTTGCATTCTTGTATTCCCAGCACCTCTCTGGAGTTGCATCAGTCGCGATGGTTGCTTTGGTTTTTTGGGGGTGCTAAAGAAGAGAGGATTGGAAGTAGCCAGGAGCCCGGTGTGGTTGTGTGCCCCTCTCACATGCTGCTGCTGCTCTTAACGCTGGAAGCTCTGCTCCCTCCGCCAGCCTTCCACACTCTCACTCACGTTGCAACAATCCAGAGCGTTGGGAGCACACGCTAATGTAGCCAGGACCTAAGCCCCGCCCCAGGCCCCGCCCCCTTCCCCCGCCCGCCCCTCTCATTGGACCCTGCACGCCGGCTCATTAGCATACGGCGGAGACGCGGCGCGGCCAACAATGGAATGAATGAACGGGAGGAGAGTCCCAGATCCTCAATAGGCTCCCAGTGTAATTGCCCCGAACACCGCTCAACACTCAAATTCTAATCAACTGTTTTGTCTCCTTCTCTGCTGTTCACCCCCCGCCCCTCCACTCTTCCTAACGCTCCTAACAGGCGAAGCCCCCTGCCCTCCCCCCCTCCAATAACTGAATTTTAGCAGCCATCTGTGGAGTATTTTTCCCTGGTTTGATAGATACTCCATGGGCACAATTCCATGAGATTACATCAGGTAAATCCTCCCCCGCGTAAATTAGCAATCCCTTTTTAGGTGTGAAGGTGCATTCTTGAGTGGGGTGTTGTCACTCCCTGAAACAAACGAATGAATTGTGGAAGGCATTCTTTTGTTTGTAGCTATAAGAACCCGTGAGTCGTTTTTTCCAAGGGTGGTGACAGAATCATGTCTTGTCATATAATTAACCTCGACGTGTTTGCAAACAGAATTGGAGTTGGCAATGACCGCTTATAAAGGCGATTTTTGTCGACACGTTGACAAGGCTGTCAACGACAGTATAAAACTTCGAATTGTGAAAGAACATCAGCAAAAAAGAAGAACTTTAAAACAATCACCCATCCCATTTAGTTTGGAAATGGAGATAGTATTGGGTGATACTCTGAAACTAAGTTCCTTAAATTTCTATGCTTAAGATACTGTGGATAATTTGCCAAAGCATTGCCGACTACAATAGCTTCCCTCCTTTCCAACAAGTTCATTGTATCAGTGTTGTTTCGCACCTTTGTCTCCGAATGATTCATATCATCTTTTATTGATTTAATCTGACTAAGAATGACTAAAACTTTCCCACTTTGAAGCTGGCGCTTGGTTTTAAGTGAGGATGAGAAACGCATTCGCTGAAGATCAGATCACAGCCTCCTAAAAGAGAAGCAAATCAGTATTGAAAAGTATTCATTTTCAGGGAAAAAATAGCATGAAGCCACAAACCACCATTCAACAAAAACACACCAAGACAGCAGCTCACTAACATGGTTGCGCTGTGCAGTAATTTTACAAAGGCGGTCCAGTATAAAGGAGATTTGTAAAACATAAGACAGGGGAGTCCAAAGCGAAATATTGCACTTTCTAGGAATCTGAAATAAGACAGAAAATACTAGAAATGCCCAACATCCATGGGAAGGTCATTGACTTTGTCTCTCTCTCCAGTTGCTACCTGACCTGCTGAGTATTTCCAGAATTTTCTGTTCTTTTTATTGGGGGAAATGCTGGAAATACTCAGCAGGTCAGGTAGCAACTGGTTGAGGCTCTTTCGGCCTCGCCTACCTGCCTCGGCAGCATCCACCTCTCCGAATGGTGCTATGAGCCTGCATCAAGTGGAATCTGCTGGGACGTACTGGGACTGTACGTGCAGGTAGCCGGTTATGAGGCCGCCTCCTGGACAGTTACAGCAGGTAAGTTGGGACATGGTTCAGAAACAAGTCCTGAGCCTGATACCGGTGTCTCGACCCCGACCGAAAAATCCAGCCCATTAATGTCCCGGTAGTTGGCTGGAGAAATCATGCCTGGCCCCAACTTCTTGACTTTCTGGTGAAATGGCACTCCAGGCGAAATATGGAAAGATTTGAAAACATGATGTTAGCTAGATTTCCAAAAGTCTTTGACAATGTTCCAAATAAAAGGCTAATAATTGGCCTCAAAGTTCTAGGAATTTAATTGAAAGATCAGGAGTGGGCAAAAATTTTGCTGAAGAGTGGAAACTTACACATAGTTGTTAGATTAATAATGTCAGGGTGAGGTAGTTTCCCAGGATTTGTTATTTTGAACCTTCAGTGTTTCTCATTTACTTGGATTCAGAACTCAATGCATATTCTTCATATGCAAATTACAAGCTTAAATGACATAGCTCTAAAAACAGCAAAAAGGTTTCAACAAAATATTCAACTTGGCAAAACAATGGTAGATTAAATTTAACGTAGACATGTGTAGAGTCCTAAGCATTTTAGTAGACTCCACACTCAACAGTTTCGACTACTGCAGAATAAAAATCAACAAAGTTAATAGAATGTTGAACTAATTTTTCCCAAACAGTAGAATATAAGTCAGAGGAAATCATGTTCAAACTATATAAGTATTGTGGTCAGACCATATCCTGATTACTGTGCCTCCTCTGGTAATCATAGGGAGATATTCTGGAACATGTGGCAGTGCGGAGGACAACCAGGAGGTTGCACCCAGTGTTAGGCCTGAATTATGGAGAAAGACTGAGATGCTTAGGCCTTTGAACTTTGAAAAGAGGCATCTTGGAGGTGGTCGAAAAAAGGTATATATGATTAGAAACAGGAAGCAAAAGTAAATCCTGGGCACACCACAGGCTCAAATGAATAAAGACCAAACTTAGAATTAATAGTGCATTCAGAAAGTCTCCTTTACATAGTGATTAACAAATTAAACAGACTTCTGGTCAGAGTAATGGAGCAAAAACCCCATGAAAAATAAATGACACAATGGGGATTGTAGGGCCTGTCTGCTTGGATGAACAAAGATGATTCAAATTGCCCTCCTCATCTGTCTTTATGTATGCAGAAGTGTGAAAGGTAGCAATACCAGTAAAAGATATGGAGACACAGTAAAATTGGGTCTTTGTTGCTGTTTGTTGTAAGTCGGTCAATAAGTTTGTAATCTGGAGTGCCAGTGATTGTGTGATAGCCAGATGCCAGGAGCCAATGACATTGTAATAATGGAAAAGCTCCTTTACTTAAAGCCTGCCATTTAGGAAGCAAACACTAAATCACTGTAGCCACTGATCAACAGCCTTTTTCAATGTTGGACTAAGTGCTGTCCAATATTCCTACTGTTTTTAACAGTGTCCTCATATGTTTGACCATGGCAAATTTTGATCTTGTAGCTGCCAGCTGTTGCTACCAACTTGGGAGATGGTGACACTAGCATGGCAGCATGACAGATAAATACAGCACAGCTAAAGGAGATCCTGTTTTATACTAGCGGAATCCAAGCAATTTACTTGAGCCACACATTTGAGTGTACAGCAGACATCAGAGTATACACCAGCAATATTAAAATGACAATTATACAATACTTCTTGAAGACAAATAGTTTGTAGAGTCTTGCTGAATTACCATAAATTAATTTCAGCAACAAGAAGTTTGGTGGTAGAATTAATTTCATACATCTATTGAGATATAATGAAAAGCTAAGGACTATTTGAAAAACATGCCAGGTTGGCAGATTTTCCAACCAGTTTATGCAAAAGAAGCTTTCTAGCAAATGCCAGAGGTCTGTGCCATTACAAGTTAATGGTTATATTGTTTAAGGAAATTGATTGATCAAACTTGTTTTGTTTAAATGCTTGTTCTCAACATTTTGTGGGATTGTAATATTACAGTTCAAGCAGATATGCCCAAATATATTCTTGGCTTTACTCTTGTACCATAAATCTACAAAATGTTTTGACTGAGGTGAGCAAAAAAAATCTAGTTGAGATGCATTTTTATCCTTTTACATGACTGCAGTATTTTATTGCAAGTGCCATGTATTGATTTAACTTTTGATTTGATGATTTTATAATGTAAGCCATTGTGTGTTATTTAATATGTGCCAATAGCCTTTTTGACCCCGGTAACTTAAAAAAACTTTCTTGCAACCACTAAAAAATGTCCATAAATCTTGCAGTAGCTCAGCATAGGTAGTTCTGCTGCTTCCCACTTGTCGTATGAAGGAATTCCAATTATCTACATTTGAAATTCATGTGATTCTAGGACAGCCATCAGAGTTTAAGATATTACAAGCCTGCAGGCATGTGACAATCTAAAGTTTGCACCGAATTTGCACATCATGACCCAAAGAAAGTAGCAATTTCTAATACTTTTAAATTCTTTTCATATATTTTCTACACAGGAATGCCAAGGAAGAATTTATAAGTTATTGATTAAGAAATAATTATCTTGATGACAATTTTTAATAATAAATGTACAATTTGTGTTTATGTCTGCATGTGAGTATGTCTGCATGTTTTTTTACATTCACACCCATTTGTGTTTCTTGCATGTATGCCTGTCTGTGTCTCTTACTGCATAACTCTGTAGATGAGTGCCTATGCATACATGTGTGTGGCTGCATGCATGTGACTGTGTTTGCATGTGTGTCTGTATCTTCATGTGTAAGAGACAAAGTGGCAATGCAAGCTCCATTAGAATGTAGCAGAAACAATAAGATATTGGGGACGGAGTTATACTGTGCCTGTGATAATGGTAGGGACAGCAGGTGTGGAGGGTTCTACCTCTTAAATGTGGTGGGAGATGATTAAAAATGGGAGTAGTTCGTGGGCAGGAATGATGACTGGTTCAAGGGCATGGAAAGGGAAGAAACAGCACTGTGAAGATTAATTACTGAATTGACAACTTTCTTAACTTTCAAGGAGTGATTTTATCTGAATATTCTGTCTGTACATCCAGTGTATCACATTCTGTGCAAATATAAATTCTCAACTGGTTATATTCTTCCTTCCTTGTTCATTCTTCGAGGTGAAGGTGACTATGTTCATCCTCTTGTGTGTTTGGCAGGTGTTTGGGCAAATGCGTTCTGCTGTAAATAGGACAGAATATCACAGGCAGAATATCTCAGCATTTTGGCTGAGTTGACAGCTCGGAATTTCCTCCCCTTGTATTTTTCTCTTGGTCTGTAATGCATTTGTTTTCGGTGGATGTCATACTGTTTCATATTTTGTTCAGTATTGCATGGACAGGAAGCTACATGGTCTGGGACAACTCCAGGCAAAGAGTAAGTTCTCCAAGAATGCACTTTGTGAGTTCCTGTCTGCTGATAACTATGCACAAGTGGCCAGTTCAGAACTGGACATGCAACTTAACATGGACTCCAATGTTCTCCAATGCATGCAACAACTTCAAACTTATGATCAGCACAAAAAAAATGGGTAATGTACCAGCCTGCTCCAGGAGAGCCTTATCCCAAGTACAAGGTTTCAGTCCATTGCCATGGTCAGCAGTCGATAAATTCACTTATCTCAGCTGCACACTCTCTCTCGCTGTCTAAAGTGACGATAAATAGTCAGCATTACTGATCAAATCTGACTTTGCAAAACGATTTTACATTTATGTAAATCAGCCATTATTTAATTGTTATGCAGCACAAGCTCCTGGAGACATCAAACCTTGCTGTAATATCGTTCACAGCCACCTCCTGTAATGCTGAGAAAGTGGCTAACCTTCACAGGTTGACCTATACACTAGATAGCAGAAAACTATTCCACCCGAGCCTCAGGCCAATCAATCTCTAGCTTGTCTCTACCTGGCATCCACACTCTCAAAATTGCTAGATAATGACAAGCAGCAGGGCACATGGTCAGTGAATCCCTGAGTGCAGAAGTCAGTTGTGTTGATCTACATTCACCATGTCTGAGATTAGTTAATACAGTATATTCTGTGGATCAGGTTAAGGGCATTTCTGGTCTGTATGGCTCAGTGTCATACCGGCTAGCACAATTACTTTATGGAGAGGTCAGCTATTATAGGATTCTTCCACCAACAGATTATAATTGATGCAAGGTGTCCAATTTTCCTGTGAGATCCAGTAAATAAAATTCAATATCAGTGCAGGTCAAGTCATGTGGTGAAATAACACTTCAATTCACATCATGCAATTCCATCAGTGGAATTGTTCACTGGCTGTGCAATCACTATGAAGAAAAACAAACTGATCCAGGACAGAATTACTCTCCCATTCCCCAAAAATCCATATGTTCACCACCCCAAAGATGATAAGGTACATTGCATTTCAAGGGCAAAAAATCTTTTGCTTTCAGGTATCATTGACAAATTCATCATGCCTCATTTTCAACCTTATTAAATTATCTGAGCGCTTTGATATATTTCGATTTTACCACACCTGTTCAAGTGTTGTCCTAAAATTATAGAATGATACATCCCAGAATAAGCCAATTCTCTCCATCTTACCTCTACCTGCTCTTTGAAAGAGTGATCCAATTAGTCCCACTCGTCCACACCCTCCAATTCCCTTTTGAAGGTTATTATTGAATTTTCTTGCACCACCATTTCACTTTAATGCTTTCAGACCGTGCACTCCCATATATTAATGAAACAGTATGCCAGTAATTAAATTTCTAACGTAGGGTTTTATTGTAAAGTTACCAGATTTATGAAGAATGCAATTATTGTGTTAAACAAAGTCATGCTTGGAACTGATACATATTGATTGATGAATAAAAATATTTTTATGTTTTGATTTACAGAGTTGAGGTTAGTTTATGGAATAGATGATTGAATATTGAGCTAATTCCATGTTTCGCTTGCAATCCCAATCTACAGCTCAGTTGTGGAATTTGCTTGCTTTATAGTGACCAGTCAGTGTTACTGATCAAATCTTACTTTCCAAAACTATTTTACATTTATGTAGATCAGCCATGATCTAATTGCTATGCAGCACAAGCTCGAGGGGCTGAGTGGCCTAATTGGTTTCCAGTATTCCTAGCTACTTGTACTTGGTTATTATGATCAACCAGTTGTATAAGGTTCAATTTTGCACTAGGTTTCTTTCAATATTTCATAGTCAGGAAGGAATTTCATAGCTCACGCAAATACTAAATGACCAAACACTTGCTGAAAACCACATTTCTGCACTTCTTGATGGACTGTCATTAGTAGAAGTGTAACTGAATCAAACATATATGAAGGAAATTGAGATTTGCAGCAAATTCATGGCTTTAGAGATAATAACATTTACATTGCTTCTCTAGAGGCTTTGTGGATCCCCTACTGAACTGAATGCAATAACACCAGAGAACCCCTGTGCAATTTCTCGGCCTGTAGCCCCAACATTGCAACACAGAGTCTCGCATGAGAGGAGGACAATTGCTGGGAAATCATGAGCACACAAATTAGATGTCATGACTTTTAGGTGCAACTCCTTGATCCACTCCCATTTCCTGATTTTAAAAAATCAATTTCAGGGCTTTTATGTGAAATACAATCAGAAGTGGTGAGAAAACACTTGTTATGAAAAGTTATAAAATGGAAGCATTGCTTACCAATTGCAAAAATGTGGGAAGAACCAATTCATGGTGTTAACTTGCACACGTATTAACTCTTACCTTGCCTTTCTGTTCCTTGGAATTAACTAAACAATGGAGGAGAATTACAGGCACTTGCTATACTGCTAACTATTTATGAAAAATGTATTTGCACTGTTTGTTGGTTTTAGAATGACAGTGTTGTTTTTCTGCAAATACAAACCAGAAAATCAGTTCCACTCCATGGTTTCAATAGTGCCACTCTCTGGGGCAAAGAATTGCAGCAATTGACACGTAATGATCAGCCACATATAACAATCAAAATGGAACGTGTTCAAATTGATCATTATAATGGAGTTTTATGTAACTATTTAGTCTACGTAGTTAGGTCAATATAGTATGAGTTGTACTTGTTAAGTATTTAGTTGCTTACTGAGATGGGGACGTTGTTTTGTAGTTGATTAAGTTACCAAAGGCACTTGCATCGTTATTTTCTTTGTCCAGTGAATAGAGCAAGAATACAAATGTGGATGCAAACAGCCTACATTAAACAAACAGTTTTGCAATTTTCCTGGCACCTAACATTCCCATTTTAGTCACTAGCAACATGCACAGGAATATTATTGTATACAATTCTTGTGTGCAACCTGGTGAATCCTTCAATCAAACAGGTTTGCTGGACAACATGCAGCTAATACCAAAACAAACCAGTTTTGAATGCCTGTAGAGTACATTCTTCTGTTTTGTAGGATTTCAAATTTCAGCATAATTCAATACCGTAACTGGCTTTTGCTGCACTGCCTCTGACATTTACCACACTACAGGCAGATCATGAAAAAGGAAATGTACATCTGCACTTTTCATATAGATTTTCAAATAGATAAGTGGTTCAATCTGCACTATAGAATATGTGCTTGAACCTTAGTTTGACTGGCAGTTGAACTCAGTAAGTGATTGCACCAATGTTTTGGTGTGCCCATTAGGTGGTTAAGATCAAGTGTAGTTTTGGCATCCTGCACTTGGTTGAAGTCATGAGGTTACACTGCGGCTTCATTTAAAGCAATTTTTAAAAAATGGCATCGAGGCCTTTTGGCTAAGATACAAATGAGATCAATCCTAGGAGAAGGTGCAATGCCTGCTCCAATTAGCTTGGATCATGCCCAAGACAGGAAGTGGTGAGCCTGTCTTGTCAGCTTGGATCTGGAATGTCTCACTTGTGGAGACATTGAATTGGACTTTGATTGGATTGAATTGGATATTAAAAAAATAATGATAAGAGTATCTCCTCCTCCAAGGCAGAGGGAAGCTATTCAACCACAGTTTATGTTAGCCAGCTTCAGATGGCCATGCATCCCAGAGTTGCATGGACTTCTTAGAGGTCTTGTTCAACTTCAACTTGTCTTTTCAATCTTAGAACATTGTTTTGTTTAGTATAGTCATTGATTTTCTGTTCAGCAGAGTTCAGCAGGGTGTGGGGTGGAGTGCTGGGTGTGGGTGCAGGAAAGTTTCTGAAGGGTAAGGATGCTATTGGGTGATATTCCTAGAGCAATTCAATGTGAACAAATCTGAGCCAAATTCCAAACTCAGAAATTTCAGCTTCTGGAGATGCAATAGAGATTTTTTTTTTAAAAGAGAGAAAGAGGAAGAGTAGCCAAAAAAGTATCTGCCAGAGATATTTTTATTGATCCCATTAAAGTAAGGCTGGTGAAGAAGGGAGTGTGGTGGGTGTAGGTGTTAGTTTTAAGTGCTAATGGATTTCTGGTGCAATGTCTTGGTTTTGGTGAGATTCCCGCCTGTCCGAGACAGAATTTAGTCATGTGGTTTTACTCACCAGAAGGGACAGGAGTGATTTGCAATTGCTGTTGCCCTTCAGTTACCTGCCACTGATCAGTTAGGTATGGGAACTGGGGTTCCAAAACCAGTTTCAAGGGAGGGGCGATGGGAGAAGAGTCCACGGTGGGAAGCCCGAAATTTTGCTTGTGGAACTTAGAGGGGAGCTCTTGGCCCTATAAAGGGAAGTGAGAAAGCTTAGCTTGAATGTCCACTTTTGCTCCATATTCTCTTCTGACCTAAGGTCACCTGGCAGCAAACCAGCTTCCCTGCTTGATTCAGAGTTAAGATAGCAGTTGGAGCCCAATGGCATCAAGGGATCCCAATCTGCATAGTTAACCTTATGGTTTCAAGCAGGCATCTTTGCTGCCTGATAGGTTAAGATTTAAGATGGGGGTGGCACAGTGGTTAGCACTGCTGCCTCACTGTGCCAGGAACCTGGGTTCAATTCAGCCTTGGGTAGTTGTCTGTGTGGAGTTTGTACATTCTCCCTGTGTCTGTGTAAGTTTCTTTCCAGTGCTCCAGTTTTGTCCCACAGTCCAAAGATGCACAGGGTAAGGTGGATTGGTCATACTAAATTGCTCCTCAGTGTCCCAAGATGTGTAAGATAGAGGGATTGGCCATGGCAAATGCTTGGGGTTATGGGGATTGGGTGGAGGGGGGGTGGGGGGGTAGCCTTGGTCAGATGCTCTTTCAGAGAGTCGGTATGGACTCAATGGGCCGAATTGCCTTCTTCTGTGGGGCCTCTATGGTTCTATGATGGGAGTCATGATGTGGAGATGCCGGCGTTGGACTGGGGTAAACACAGTAAGAAGTCTCACAACACCAGGTTAAAGTTCAACAGGTTTATTTGGTAGCAAATACCATAAGCTTTCAGAGCACTGCTCCTTCGTCAGATGGAGTGGAAATGTGCTCTCGAACAGTGCACAGACACAGAAATCAAGTTACAGAACACTAATTAGAATGCGAATCTCTACAGCCAGCCAGGTCTTAAAGGTACAGACAATGTGGGTGGAGGGAGCATTCAACACAGGTTAAAGAGATGTGTATTGTCTCCAGACAGAACAGCTAGTGAGATTCTGCAAGACCAGGGGAAAAGCTGTGGGGGTTACTGATAATGTGACATAAATCCAACATCCCAGTTTAGGCCGTCCTCGTGTGTGCGGAACTTGGCTATCAGTTTCTGCTCAGCGACTCTGCGCTGTCGTGTGTCATGAAGGCCGCCTTGGATGCCATCATCTCACGTGAGAACACCATCTACCAGGTACACGGTACCTACTCTTGCAACTCGGCCAATGTTGTCTACCTGATACGCTGCAGGAAAGGATGTCCCGAGGCATGGCACATTGGGGAAACCATGCAGACGCTACGACAACGGATGAATGAACACCGCTCGACAATCACCAGGCAAGACTGTTCTCTTCCTGTGGGGGAGCACTTCAGCAGTCACGGGCATTCAGCCTTGGATCTTCAGGTAAGCGTTCTCCAAGGCGGCCTTCACAACACACGACAGCGCAGAGTCGCTGAGCAGAAACTGATAGCCAAGTTCCGCACACATGAGGACGGCCTAAGCCGGGATGTTGGATTTATGTCACATTATCAGTAACCCCCACAGCTTTTCCCCTGGTCTTGCAGAATCTCACTAGCTGTTCTGTCTGGAGACAATACACATCTCTTTAACCTGTGTTGAATGCTCCCTCCACCCACATTGTCTGTACCTTTAAGTCCTGGCTGGCTGTAGAGATTCGCATTCTAATTAGTATTCTGTAACTTGATTTCTGTGTCTGTGCACTGTTTGAGAGCACATTTCCACTCCATCTGACGAAGGAGCAGTGCTCCGAAAGCTTATGGTATTTGCTACCAAATAAACCTGTTGGACTTCAACCTGGTGTTGTGAGACTTCTTTCTATGATAGGATCCAGGCATTGACTATGGCAGATGAGTCACATTGTCACTTTTAACTGTCTACTTGTCAGGTACACAGGTTTAATATCACCCCAGAGTTACATTAATATGGACTACGGAAGGGTTGGCTGACCAGTCATCCTATAATTTTGGGAAAATAATAGTTGTGATAGCAAGGACCCAAAGTGAGGGGGTTGGGGAAGGAGGATAAAAGTATAGAACAAAGCTGTGCAGAATTCAGCAGAGTTGGAATGGCCAACATTTAATTTTATTATTCTCTCCCCCAGAATAATACTGCTATTTGTTTGCGTGTTGAATTATTTGCTTCCTTTACACCACACAATTCCTGTCTGAAAGGACAGTCAAGTATTAATGTCAGCCACTTTATTCTAATGCTATTAGAATCAATCAGTCACTGTTATATGGATTTGGAATTGCTTGCTATTGATTATTGACTATCAATTTACTTTGGACCCACCTGGACATTTCTTCAAGTGCGTTCAACACCTTCTCCAGACTACTTGGCATAGATTCAGAACTCACTCTGTATGACTTGTGGAGAGCTGCCATAACGTACACTTGTGGTATGATGCATTATATAGCATGGCACAAACTCTCTTTTACTATTCTGTTATGGCAAGGCAGAGAAGAGTCAAGCTATTTATCTTAAATACAAGATCTTTGTGGGTTCTATTTGCTGATATATTTTATTGTCAATGTTTTTTGAACATAAGAAACACAAATTGAAAATTTGCTTGACCCAATCTTTTATGAAAAGTGTTTTTTTTAGCTTGTTCAGCCTGCGTACTCCATCATAGAGAGATGCCAGGGAGAGACCTTGTGGCAAGTCAGCAACAGACCACCAGGTAAAAGTGAGTAATCAGAGTCTTTTGGCTTGAAATTTTCCAGCCATTCTGGTGTGCTCTAATTGTAACTACAATCAGATTCTGCCTGTATTGCTGTAAACTCTGTTAGGAGCTGGATACACGTTGAAGCTTCCATTGGCTCTGTTTGGGGCAGAACTACCTCCTGCTGCAAACAAAGCCCAGTGATGTCTGAACGAAATCAGGGACTACTAATGCCGGGAATCCGAGCTTCCTCAGCTTGCAGGAAAGAGCCAGCCGGTGTAGTTTTGGAGGCTGATATGCGAATGAGTTGAGTAAAACTGGTTTCCTGAAGCATACATAGGTTCTGGGCCAGGGAAGCGGCATAGAGTCTCAAAGCTAAGGGAAGATACTTTCCATTTAATGAATCTTATTTTTGCACAAAGTGGGAGGGGGTGATGGGATGAGAAAATGGCCTTTGTGGGAAGAAGGAAAGGATGGGTCTTTGGGCACATGTTTCATCAGATGATAGAAAGCAATGGAGCTTGTTGCCTGTGGGGGCCCAATACCCAGATACTCACCAGTCATGGATAGATTAGATGTGCTTCTCTGGCTAGTATGCTGGAGGCAAATAGCAGGTGCATGATCCAACTGCTGGAATCACACTGCTAAGCAACTTAGAGTACAGAAGCTGCCCTTCAGCCCATCGAGTCTGCACCAACAGAACTATACTAAGTCTACTAAGTCTCATTTTCCAGCACTTGGCCTATAGCCTTAAATGTTATGACATTTCAAGTGCTCATCCACATGCTTTTTAAAGGTTGTGAGTTTCCTGTCTCTGCTACCCTCCCAGGCAGTGCATTCCAGACTCTCACCACCCTCTGAGTGGAAAGGTTTTTCCTCAAATCCTCTCTACATCTTCTGCCCCTCACCTTAAAATTATGCCCCATCGTTTGTGACTCTTCAACTAAGGGGAACAACTGCTTCCTATCCGTCCTGTCCATTCCCCTCATATTCTTATACACCTCAATCAGGTCCCCCCTCAAACTTCTCTGCTCTAAAGAAAACAACCCGAGCCTATTCAGCCTCTCTTCATAGTTCAAGTGCTTCATCCCAGGCAACATCCTGGTGAATCTCCTCTCCAGTGCAATCACATCCTTCCTGTAGTGAGGCAACCAGAACACACAGTATTCCAGCTGTGGCCTAACCAAAGTTCTGTACAGTTCCAACATAACCTCCCTGCTCTTATAACCTATGCCACGACTGATAAAGGCAAGTGTCCCAAATGTGTTCTTAACTACCCTATTCACTTGTCCTGCCACCTTCAGGGATTTGTGGACAAACACCTCGGACGTGGGATGGGGGGGGGGGGGGGGGGGGGGGTGCGTGGCATGGTACATAGTGGTTAGCACTGCTGCCTCACAGCACCAGGGACCGGGTTCGATTCCTGGCTTGGGTCACTGTCTGTGCGGAGTCTGCATGTTCTCCCTGTGTCTGCATGGGTTTCCTCTGGATGCTCCCGTTTGCTCCCACAGTCCAAAAGACCTGCTGGTTAGGTGCATTAGTCAAGTTAAATTCTCCTTCAGTGTACCCGAACAGGCGCCGGAGTGTGGTGACTAGGGGAATTTCACAGTAACTTCATTGGAGTGTTAATGTAAGCCTACTTGTGACAGTAATAAATAGACTTTACGTTTTACTTTACTCTGTTCCTCTGAGCTTCCTAATGTCATGTCATTTCATGAGTGCTCCCTTGTCTTGTTACTCCTTCCAAAGTGTCAAACTTCCAAGACCTCAGATGCAGTTGAGCCTATTGTCCATTATTTTTCTACTTTTTAAGGAAGGAGGGGGTAATCCTGAATGGACGGTACATCTACAGTCGGTCATTACTTCTGTTCACGCATTTGTTCTGTAGAGTAGAATTTGGAAGTTTATTGCTTAAGCCATTGTCCATTGAAGGGGTTACTCTATTGCTTTCCAAAGCAGAGAAGATCACACAAGAGCACATGATATAATCAGCAGTGAAATACAAGAACAGAGCTCTTCTAGTTGATATCCAAGTTCACTACAACTGACCAAAATTGGATTGGAAAAGGTATAGTTTTATCATTGGAAATGAGGGCAGACTAAGGTTAGGTTTGAGATCAAGAAATTTAGCTAGAATAGTAGCTTAAAAATAGAATAGCCTTTATCTTTTCTCCAGACAAAATGATTCTCTATCTGTTAGCCAGACAGGGCACTGAACAGGTCAAGCTGATTTAGCTTGTGATTTTATTCTTGTCACCCAGTGAGGATGTGCGACTGACACTGCAAATTTATTGCTCCTGGAATTATGCCACAACATTAGGTGGATGAATGCCTAATGCATTCATATGGAATTCACCTCACTGCTATTTAAATAGGGGAATAGGATAACTGAATTGCTCTTGCAGTGTACTGGCTCAGACACAACAGGTTGACTGGTCTCATTCTGCACTGCATGCTTTTCTAATGATTCTATGATTTTGTTTAAAATGGATATGTGAACTTGCTTGCTGAAATAGTGGGGCAGGGATTTCAGACAAACGCTTTAAATATTCATTCACTCACATCATTTCAGAGCTATTGTATTGGAAGTAATAACATCTGGGTTCCCATCATGCTGTGCATCTCCTTCACCCTGCCACCGCACCCCCCCCACCACCCCCCCCCCCCCTCCTTTTGGTTATTTGGGTACTTTACCGTGTTAACTTCTTGGTAGTCCAGTAGAGGGCATCCAATCCCTTATGGTCTAATGGAGGTTATTTGATGCATGTTTCAAGCGTTGGTCTTGATGCACTATTCGGTGTTTAACTGTTGGTGATTATGGTTTAAAGACAGGTTTCTCATCTGCCCATTAACCCCTGAAATTATTGTTTGCAGCCTTATGTGCGGTTCACCCGACCTTCCTCCTGCACAACATTCTATCCACTGGCTGTGGAAGAATTATTTCTTTCCTTTTTGGCTATATTCATCCAGCATAGGATGTAGCCCTTCTCATGCCTTTTGGGTGAAAATTAGAGTTTGCCAAATCAAACATTATTATAATCGATTACTGGAGATCCAATGAAGAAGCAAAGGAGAGTTATCCTGGACAGGATAACGGCTCGATTAGCCAACATAGCCGCAAGATTGAAGGACCCAGTGGACCTCTGCAGATCTGGAAAAAGATGGTTGACCTGAAGAAAGATGCCCAGATAAGGCTGTAGCACAGCATTTATACAAGTACTTGCCCATGTCTGCATGCCAAAAAAACATTTCCCTCATATTCATTTTACACTGACCCAGACAAAACATTCATAGAACTTCATCCAGCGAAATGCCGTCTTGACAAAACACTTCACTGAACATTTGACTGTCCTGCCGCATGCAGCAAAACCATGCATCAAATTGTCATTAGATACCTTAAAGACATTTGACACAAGAACTCGCTATAAAGTAGTGCAGTTGCGTTTTGAATGTTGCCTCAGGTATAATCAAGATAGCAGTACTGTGTATTTTACTGTGTGCTGCTTAAACCTGAAGACCACTGGTGGGATATTTTTCTACATGACCTGTTTCAGTGGGGTTATTAAGTGGATGGTAGCAGAAACTGGATTGAACATTCATTCTGTCAGTTCTTGCTGATTTTTGCACTCTCAAGCACATGAACATTTGAAGAAAAGGAAAAGACCACCAAGTCCTTCTCATGCCAAAATGACACAAGCAACGCATTAGAGTCATAGATTAAATACAGCATGGAAACAGGCCCTTTGGCCCATCCCGTCCATGCCAACCAGGTTTCCGAAACTGAACTAGTCCCATTCGTCTGTGTTTGGCCCATATTCCTCTAAACCTTTCCTATCCATGTACCTGTCCAAATGTCTTTTAAATGTTGTAATTGTACCTGCCTCTACAACCTCCTCTGGCAGCTCATTCCATATACACACCACCCTTAGTGTGAAAAAGTTGTCTCTCAGGTCCCTTTTAAATCTTTCTCCTCTCACCTTAAACCTATGCACTTTCATTTGGGATTTTCCTTCCCTGGGGAAAGGACCTTGGCTATTGACCTTATCTATGCCCTTCATGATTTTATAAACTGCTCTAAGGACACCCTCCTCTTCCTATGCTCCATGGAAAAAAGTCCCAGCTTATCTAGCCTCTTATAATTCAAACCTTCCAGTCTCGGTAACATAAAATCATAGAATCCCTACAGTGCAGAAGGATCCATTTGGCCCATCGAGCCTGCATCGACAACAATCCCAACCAGGCCCCATCCCCTTCACCCACGTAATCCTGCTAATCACCCTGACACTAAGGGGCAATTTAGCATGGCCAATCCACCTAACCCACACATCTTTGGACATCCTTGTAAATCTTTTTTGCATCTGTTCCAGTTTAATAACATCCTTCCTATCGCAGGGTGACCAGAATTGTTTGCAGTACTCCAAATGTGGCCTTACCATTGCCTTGTACCGTTGTAACATAACATCCCTTTAGTGACTGGAAGCCAGAGTCCAGTGGTGTACCAGAGGGACCAAACGAGAAAATGCTGGAAAATCTCAGCAGGTCTGGCAGCATCTGTGAGGAGAGAAAAGAGCTGACGTTTCGAGTCCAGATGACCCTTTGTCAAAGCTAAAAGGCATAGAAAGTGGGAGATATTTATACTGCTGGGTGAGGGAATGAAAGATGAGTCATAGCCACAGAAACCAGGGGAAAAGGCTGCTAATGGCAGTCCATAGAGAGAATAAAGGATGTGAATGGCCAAATGGCAGAGAAGCTAAAATGAAGATGTTGGGGGAGGAGGGGGGAGGAAAATGGATGGGAAAGAGGTAAGATTTAGGAAAAGAGAAGCAAAGGGGGAGAAAAGGTAAGGGAAAGGTAAAGTAGGGGAAAAGGGTGGGAAGAAAAATGAAGAAAACCAATAAAGAAATAAAAGGTAGAGAACAGTAAAAAATTAAATAAAATAGGATGAAAACAAAGGGGCCGAGGTGGGGTAGAGCAAATCATCTGAAGTTGTTGAATTCGATGTTGAGGCCGGAAGGCTGTAAAGTGCCCAGCTGGAAGATGAGATGTTGTTCCTCCAGTTTGTGTTGAGCTTCACTGGAACATTGCAGCAGGCCAAGGACAGACATGTGGGCATGGGAGCAGGATTGTGTGTTGAAATAGCAAGCAACTGGAAGGTCAGGGTCCTGATTGTGCACAGACTGAAGGTGCTCAGCAAAGCGATCACCCAGTCGACGCTTGGTTTCTCCGTTATAGAGGAGACCACATTGGGAGCAGCGAATGCAATACACCAAATTGAAAAAGATGCAAGTGAAACACTGCTTAACCTGGAATGAATGTTTTGGACCTTGGGTGGTACACATGGATGAGGTAAAGGGATAGGTGTTACACCTTCTGTGATTGCATGGGAAAGTGCCATGAGTGACAAGAGAGGTGTTGGGTATAGTGGAGCAGTGGACTAGGTTATCCCAGAGGGAACGGTCTCTGCGGAAAGCTGACAGAGGGATTGAAGGGAAGATGTGTTTGATGGTGATATCACGCTGGAGTTGGCGAAAATGGCTTTGCATGCGGAGGCTGGTGGAGTGAAATGTGAGAACAAGGGGGACTCTCTCTTGTTCTGGGGGAAAGGGAGGGGTTGAGGGTCATAGCGCGGGAGATGGATCGCACACTGTTGAGAGCCCTGTCGACAACTGTAGATGGGAATCCACGGTTGAGGAAAAAGGAGCACATATTAGAAGCACCACTTTGGAAGGTGGCATCATCGGAATAAATGCGACGGAGGTGAAGGAGCTGAGAGAAGGGTATGGAGTCCTTACAGGATGTGGGGTGTGAAGAGCCGTAGTCCAGATAGCTGTGGGAGTCAGTGGGCTTGTAGTGGATATTAGTAGATAGTCTATTGCCGGAAATGGAGACAGAAAGATCAAGGAAGGGAAAAAAAGTATCTGGGATGGACCAGGTGAAGACGATGGAGGGGTGGAAACTGAAAGCAAAGTTGATAAATTTTTCGAGGTCCGGACGAGAGCATGAAGCGGCACCAAAATAGTCATAGATGTACCGGTAAGGGAGTTATGGGAGGGGACCTGGGTAGGCCTGGAACAAGGAATGCTCCACATACCCCATAAAAAGACAAGCGTAGCTTGGAGCCATGCGGGTACCCATTGCTACTCTTTTGAATTGGAGAAAGTGGGATGAGTTAAAGGAGAAGTTGTTGAGAGATAGAACGAGTTCAGCCAGGCGGAGGAGAGTGGTGATGGATGGGAATTATTCAGGCCTCTTTTCAAGGAAGAAGCGAAGAGCTCTCAGGCC